>NC_061096.1:38534681-38624681 GCF_015104395.2 Macrobrachium nipponense
AAAACCACGAAGGAACAAAAAAGCAAACGATTTCTGAGTTGGAGCAGCAATTTGACCATTAGCGGTTGGGCCGCCAACGTATCCAATTGCACCGTGAAATATGTCACGTCAAGGCGATTATGACAAGATCTCTCTCTCTCTCTCTCTCTCTCTCTCTCTCTCTCTCTTCTCTCTCTCGCTTCTCTCTCTCCTCCCTCTATCTCTCTCTCTCTCCCTCTCAATTTATACATCTATAAACAAGACATGTAGGTAGACACTATATATATATATATATAAGATATATATATATATATATATATATATATATATATATATATATATATATATATATATATATATATATATATATATATATCTATATATATATATATATATATATATATATACACACATACACACACACACACACACACACGTATATACAGAGAGAGAGAGAGAGAGAGAGAGAGAGAGAGCGACTCATGTACCGGTACACAGGAGAATGGCAAAAGCAGGCAATAAGAGAGAAAAAAAGAATAAAAGCGGAAGGGGGGATTACCTAGAGAACTTCGAATAAAAAGTTGTTCTCAGAGTAAAAGTAAATGTAGTGAAAGTTAACTGACCATCTCACCTTCCTCCGATTTGTATTAATTCAAATTGGGGAAAAAAAAAAAGAGAGAGAAAAAAAAAGGGGCAAGACACAGGTGTCTTGCCTCGTCTTCGAAGCTTTACACTAAAAAATTTCAATAGCTCTTTCTTGATGATTAAGTTTTAGTATTTATTAGTCTATGCACAAATAACATTACATAAAGTTAAAACTGTTGAGGGGGCCGTTTACGTAGGGTAGTGGCGTTAGAAGAACTGAAAGGACCGGTAATGTAGCGTTATACAGGAATGGTAAAAAATGGATCAGTGAGTTTTGGAAGATTCGGTCAGGTATCTCAATCATATAATGTTTGCCGATATATATCTATATGTATATATATATATATATATATATATATATATATATATATATATATATACACACTACATATATAAAATATTTATGCACACATGTATGCATATATAATACACACACATATATAATATATAAAATATACCCTCCCTCTCTCAAACCAAGGAGAAAATCTTTTTTAAAAAATTCTTCTAAAGCAACCATCTTATTAAATACCCTGCCACGAAACCTCAACTTCTGAGCAACTTTCCTCATTTATCAAGCGCAATTTTCGCCTTATCGTATAACCCCATCCACAAATAGCCTACTCGTCAGCGAACACCATCCTCCAAAAATAACGGGACATAAAAAAAACTTCTAGGATTTAAATAGTTACGGAGAATTTGTCCGTTCAGCGATTAATGATCGAGAACTAAAGTTCTTCATCTTTGATCGGCTGGTTCATTTATTATTATTATTATTATTATTATTATTATTTCAGTAAATGAAGCCTATTAACATGGAACAAGCACACAATGACATGAAATTCAACCTTCCAAAGAACGTTGCTTTCAACCTCCCACCGCAGACCTCCCAACACTGCAGCAGTAACTGATCATGATACAGAGCCAGTGATTTTCCATCGCCCTGGAGGAGGCGCGAACCCGCGACATCTGAGCGGAATGCCACGACACTAGCCACCATACCAGTGGATCAAACTGGAGTAGCAAAATCTATGGTTCTCGGCGCAGTTCGCGAACATCACATGGTAAGGAGAGCACGATTACCATTATCGAGATACAAAGGAACGTAAAAATCTTCCAGAATTTGGATAATGACGATGCGTTTGTCCATTTGCAAAATCGTTATGATCGAGAGCTCAAGTTCTTCTTGGTCTTTAATTGAGTGGTTTATTTACGTCAACCTGGCGTCGCAATGACCATGGTTATTGGCACCTTCTTTACGAAACTCACACGGGAAATAGAATGAGAGGTTTTCCAACAGACAGGTAATAAGGACTTTCCTTTCCAGGCTGAAATGTGGCCTAGAATCTTGAGAAACTCGTTGCCTATCACATCAAGCTTTAAAAAGTTGGTTTCCCTCTATTTCCATGCATTGATTTTTGCTTCTATTTCCATGCACTAATTTTTGCTTCTATTTCCATGCACTGAATTTTGGGATGATGTTGCTGGGCCCATGCCCAAGGAACCACAGACGGTAACGGGAACTCCTAAGTAAACAGAACTCCTGAGTAAACAGTCTCAGAAAATTGCCGTAATATTCATACGAGCAGTCCCCTAAGACAAATTCGTATAACGTCACACGGACACGAAACTAACTTTCGTAAAGAAGGGAACAAGAACAAATAGAATCTGAACAAGAAAAATAAATACGAACAAATATAGTTTAGAGATGAAACGGATTTTTAAAAAAACACTACAGATATCATGACAATCAAAATATATTTCAACATCACGGTAAATAAGTGAACATATTTTTGTCATACCTCATGACCTAACGGCCACTGATTGACTACATAATAATAATAATAATAATAATAATAATAATAATAATAATAATAATAATAATAATATGCAGAATTAATAAAAATGTGGAAGCATGGAAAGGCAGTCAAAAGCCATTACAGTGAAGAACGGGGGCGGCTTTCAAGTTATATTGTATATAAAATACCAGTATATAATAAAGCAAGCCACAAAGAATTCAATTCTGGTTTACGTTTATTGGATCTATTCCTTTTTTTTTTATTTTGCATGTAGAAAGTTGAATTCATAACATGGTGCTAATAACTCACATCAAAATAAATATTTTGGCGATTCACGACAATTTGCGGAATACGTGCCCTTTGAGTATATGTATATGTATATATATATATGTATATATATATATATATATATATATATATATATATACAAATATAAAGAAATAGGTCGATCTGTTCGCGGCAGTCTCCATCTGCATGAAATCTATGAACATGTAGAATCATCACTATTGAGAGAGAGAGAGAGAGAGAGAGAGAGAGAGAGAGAGAGAGAGAGAGAGAGAGAGAGAGAGTAAAATATCAAATACTAGATAACCAACTTGGCAATTCTGTTGCCATCACTTTGCTAAGAGCAGTCGTCATTTCCATGCCTATTATATTCATTGTGAAACTGATGACAAGTCAAGCCACGGGCATCAAATCTGACCACTTTAAATTCTACCCAATATCGCCCGCTGTCAAAAATAACAAGAGCACCCACATGACAGAGGGCAGCGGGGCGTCCATGAAACTGGAGCCCTGAAAGACGAGGAGGAACGACCGAAAACGTTCGCATAATCAGCTTTAAGAAAGCACACACACACACACACACAGCACATGCTCCTGGGATGAGTCTGGCTCGTCAGTGTGTAATTGCACCAAGAGGAGGAGATGCGACCTCCCTTCCCATTCCCCTCCTCACCCCTAATGGCCTGGGCATCCCTGACCTCCACGCCCTAACCCCCCATCCTCAAACATCATAGGTCCTACCGACACAATGTCCCCAACGCAACATCAAAAGGATCCCTTAAACACATCACAACTCTCGGCTCGGCAGCTTTGCCAAGAGGATTATGCCAAAATAAGTTATTGATTCAAAAAGTTTTTTCTGTGTAACTATCAGTCTGAAGGGGAAGAGTTTCGCAATAGTCTGAGGGAGGGGAGGTCCTCCACAGGCAGGAAAATCCGTCCAAAATATCTGGGCGAGATGCGTCACAAAGAACGACATCAAACAGCGACACTTTTTCACGGTGTGTTAATTGTGACGGAATAGCTTCGTTTGTCGAGTAATGACACCCGGGTCTTTTTAAGTGACAAGACTGCATTCAGCGATGTACTATATAACAATTAAAATGTTAATGACTTGCGCACTAGACATGGAAAACTTAGGAAGGAAAAAAAAACGCAAAAACACTGTAATGAATAAAAGGTCAAACTCAATAAATTGCTTTTGATAAAACCCCGAAACGCAATAAATGTTCAATTAAAAGAACAACGCAATAAAATCTAGTATTCAATAAAACAAAAACTGTAAATATTCAGCTTCAGTAATCATTGAAAATTTGAAAAGGGAAAATTGTCAAACTACATATTTACAATCTACAGTAATGCAAAACTTTTACCCATTATGAGAGAGAGAGAGAGAGAGAGAGAGAGAGAGAGAGAGAGAGAGAGAGAGTGGGGTAATTCGACTAGCGCCCAACTCTCGACCTGTTAAGAACGATACGGCCATAATTATATACTCAAGAGGTAATGACATTATTGCAGTCATCTTCACTGTCTCGCCCCATCCCACCCCACCCCACCCCACCCCACGCCTCATCCAAATAAGTTTCTCTCTCTCTCTCTCTCTCTCTCTCTCTCTCTCTCTCTCTCCTATAACTGTAAATGAAAAAAAAGCGCACAAACCAATGGTAAGTCAAACCCCATCCAACCTACCATACGTTCCTTGTCAAATCAAGTGCGGACTCTATAGTTGCAAAGCCCCAGCCCGACCCGTCTATAATCACGCAAAATCCCTTCGCGACGGACGGTTACGCAGCCGCAGCCACTGCTTCTGTGACCGTAGGAGATGCGGCAAGCTTTGCACTGCAACATTTCACTTTCGGCCTGACGTCAATGACGGAAGTGGTACCAAAGACCGTGATGGGATTCCTGGGGCTCGTTATATTGCTCCGCGTCAGAGAGGAAACTACAAAGCTTAAACCGGGATCAAATGCACAATGAAAATAGAGAGAGAGAGAGAGAGAGAGAGAGAGAGAGAGAGAGAGAAACTTGGTATGTATCCATTATACCTGTAAAAATACCTCTGGCAGTAAAAGGGCTTAAGAAATGCATTATATGTGGGTGTATATATATATATATATATAGTATATATATATATATATATATATATATATACAATATATATATATATGTGTGTGTGTGTGTGTGTGTGTATGTATGTGTGTGATATATTCTATTATCGCATTAATAAATTCCCCCTCGGTTAAGCATATATGAAAATATATAATTCCGAGGTAGAGCGAATTAGATATTAAAGGACATTTGTAGTTCGATATATGTATATGAATACGGTAATGTGATACACTTTTATATATATATATATATATATATATATATATATATATATATGGTATGTGTGTGTGTGTGTGTATATATATATATATATATATATATATATATATATATATATATATATATATATGTGTGTGTGCGTGTGTAAGAGAGAGAGAGAGAGAGAGAGAGAGAGAGAGAGAGAGAGAGAGAGAGGAGAGAACTTGATGTGTTACCATTCTACGACAGTAAAAATACCTGTGGCAGTAAACGGGATGAGGAAAGAGCATCTTGCATAAGCGCGTTCCCAGAAAGTCTCGAGAATGAAACAAACTGATAACGCAACTTTTAGGGAAAATTTGCTCTCAAAATATATAGGTATATTACTTTTTACTTCATAAACAACCTCAGCTCTTACCATATTTCATTTTCACATTACATCATAATGGTAATACTCCCATAGTAGACAAGTTAACCAGTTTTGACTTTTACAGGCGAAGTCATGAAACTGGTTGCAATTTTGATCACATACGCGCTCGTATAAGCCCGAATGGTGGCAAGTTCTTCTATTCAGAGCTGAGTAACTATCTTTCTCCTTTCCTTGATTCTGTACAATCTGTACAATGTGCAATTCAGTACAGACTCCTTAAATCTGACAGTTCGGCACAATGTAAACAAGAAAGGAGATTTTTTGCAAATCTTCACCTATGTAATTTTCATAACAACTCAGATATTCTCCTTTAAAGTCATTTACGTTTTCCCTCACACCTAATAAGACATAAATGGTATCAGCAGCAAGAAAAAAAAAAAAAAAAAAAAACTTTCATACACAAATGTACCCCATAAGCAATTAACGAAGTGACGAAGAATGTTGGGACTGAGAATCTTTCTAAAAAAAATTCTTGAAAATATGTCCATATAATTCGACAATCCTGCTAACAGAGAGAAAGCCTGACATCTTCGGCAGCGGAAAAAAATTAATATACTATGTAACATCCTATATCTAGATAAACTCTGATACAAACAAAAATCTAATCAAACATTAACCCCAACAGAGTGAATCTTTTTACAGCACTTTGTAAAATCCCCTTCACTAGCTTTCACAAAATCAAGCTAACAGACGGACACGTCAAGAGCAAAAACAAACCTGCCGTGACGTGCATAAAAATTCGCCTCTCTGTTATAAAATAATTTCTTTACAATGCAGGTGCCTGCTGAAAGTTCGAAAAATTATTATTTGAAATATTTTTCCGCTTCCATTGACTGACAATTCTTTCGTTCCAGTGGGGCGCATCCGGAAACCCCAAGCAATCTTCAAAAGAGGGAAATATTCGTCATATGCGTTGTCAAGGAAATAATGGAAATATTTCTCCAGGAATTTGTCCATAATTGCTTACTTCGTATGAAAAAATATTATTGCTATTATTAAAGTTAATAATATACGATTTACTATTAGGTAATAAATAATCAAATTAGAATATTCAAAAGCGGAGAAAATATAAAGTCCTATGCGTTGTAAAAGAAATAATGGAAACATTTCTCCAGGAAATTGTCCATAATTGCTTACTTTCTTTCAAAAATAGTATTGCTATTATTAAAATTAATAATACACGATTTACTATTAGGTAATAAATAATAAAATTGGGACAACTGGAGGAAGGTGTCTGGTGTCATATGTGATAGGAAAGTCCCTGTAAGTTTAAAGGGCAGAATGCACAAGGCAGTGGTCAGACCAGCAATGACACATGGATTGGAAGCAGCACCTCTAAAGAAAACAGAGGGCAGAAAGTTGAACGTAACCGAGATGAGGATGCTTAGGTGAATGAGTGAAGTAACCAAAAAGGACAAGGTTAGAAATGAACATATTAGGGGTACAGCAAAGGTCACTGAAGCATCAAAGAAAGTGCAAGAGGCAAGGTTAAGATGGTATGGCCACCTGATAAGAAGAGAAGAGCAACACATGGCAAGAGAAGTGATGGACATGGAGGTGGATGGAACACGAAGGAGAGGAAGACCTAAGACCAGGTGGAGATATTGCATTAGAAATGATATGAGGGAGAAGGGAGTACGGAGGAAATGACACAGGACAGAAGTAGATGGAAGAGACTTATTAAAAACGGCGACCCCGAATACGGATAAAACTGGGAAGAAAAAGAATAAATAATACAATTAGCGGATGAAAATATTAAGTCATATGCGTTGTAAAGGAAAAAATTAAAATATTTCTCTAATAAATTGTCTATAATCGCTTACTTCCTTTCATCAAAATTATTACTGTGGAACCTAATAACACACGGCTTACCATTAAATAATAAATATCAAAATTAGAACTGTAACCATGTCAGTGGAGGCTGGCCAGATTTCTCTGGAACTTCATTTCCAAACTTTGTTGGCTCAAAGCTGGATTAGGCTCCGGAGACTCCCAAATTCACCAACTAAGAAAAAAAAAAAAACTTGCTTTGCCTAGAACAGGGACCACCCTTGATTGCAAACTTTATATAGAACATTTCTCATCATTCCGGTAATACCATACAGATATCCACACATTCCTCAAAGGAATCTAACTGTGCTGACATTTGTAGACATTTTTATTAAAAAACTTTTCAGATAAAAGTTATAGGCCTTATACTCGTATTTTTAGTACTCGCTTCACAGCACACCAAGATTATTGATACGGATACGAGATATGAGAGAGAGATCACCACAGACACCACATACATAAGAGACAGCCGGTAAAACCAAACACATTTCCTTGCAAATTAGCAGGTAAGCTTTCACAATGACTGTTATCCAGTTTAATGCATTAAAGGTGAGCAAGGGAGAGAGGCCAAAATGATACCTCGCCTCGTAACAGCGACGCGAGGAATAATTCCATAATTCTTGGCTAAGTGGCAATTCCACAATTCTTGGCAATGTGTAATAATCGTGTTCTCGTGCTCTCCGGAAGCTTGGCTTATGAAATAATACGTTTTCCCGGAACTGTAAACTCCCGAAATAAGACGGTTTTCAGGGCATTATAAACTCCCGAAATAAGACGGTTTTCAGGGCATTATAAACTCCCGAAATAAGACGGTTTTCAGGGCATTATAAACTCCCGAAATAAGACGGTTGTCAGGGCATTATAAACTCCCGAAATAAGACGGTTTTCAGGGCACTATAAACTCCCGAAATAAGACGGTTTTCAGGGCACTATAAACTCCCGAAATAAGACGGTTTTCAGGGCATTATCCCGAAATAAACGGTTTTCAGGCATTATAAACTCCCGAAATAGACGGTTTTCAGGGCATTATAAACTCCCGAAATAATACGGTTTTCAGGGCATTATAAACTCCCGAAATAAGACGGTTTTCAGGGCACTATAAACTCCCGAAATGATACGGTTTTCAGGGCACTATAAACTCCCGAAATGATACGGTTTTCAGGGCACTATAAACTCCCGAAATAATACGGGTTTCAGGGCACTATAAACTCCTGAAATAATACGGTTTTCATGGCGCTGTAACCTTGATACAGTACGGTTTTCAGGAACTATAAAATCCTAAAATAATACGGTTTTCAGGGTAGTATAAACGCCTGAAATAATATGGTTTTCATGGCACTTTAAAACTACGGAAATAAAACGGTTTTCGCGGTACTATAAAACCTGGTACAGTTGTCAAGTCACTACATCATGAAATAATACGGTTTTAAGGGCAATATAATGTCCTGATATAATACGATTTTCGCGAAACTATAGACTTCTAAAATTAATTTCCTTTCCGAGAAATGACAATAAACTAACGACATGGAATACCTTATTAACTAATGTAAGGCTTCCTACAACAAACTGAACTTCATATAACCCTTAACGAATCATTTTAAAAGCAGATTTACTCGGATGATCCATTTCCTTGAAACATGAGCTTCTAAAAAAAATTAAAAAGGAAAACCTCAACACGGGTTTGATTTTATATCACCAAAATGGAGCTATATTCAACGAAGTCCCTATCACCCAGGTTTTTTACATAAAAAGAGACAAGACTCGATGTTTGAGGATTAAACATTAGTAATTTACGAATGCTAATGGACCCCTTTTTCTTCAAAAACAGAACGGAAATAATTATCATGAGTACCTTCCTCCCTAAATCGAACAATGTCTTTTTTCCTCGGAAAGGAGCACATTATGACCACAAGACCACATACCCTATGCGTAAATGTGTGTGTGTGCGTGTGTATGTCCATACTTACTAAAAATTATTGACTGGTAAGCGTAACACATGTCTACTTTACATGCGCTCAGTTTATCAACATCTGCAAACCATCAACCAGTTTCAATTCTCTCTTCTCTCTCTCTCTCTCTCTCTCTCTCTCTCTCTCTCTCTCTCTCTGTAATTACGTTACATCCCTATCATCAAAGTACCTAGTAAGTAATCACCGAATACCAAATAGCAAAAATTGTGTACTACCTCAAAACTCCCTCTACATAAAACTCCCTCAGCACGAAATTTCATTCACAAATTCCCCTGCATTCAAAAGATCTCTGGCCCTGATGCATTGCCAAGGTTAAGCTGAATTGTCAGAGCGCAACACCGTGTTTTACTAAGGGGCCGAGTCGAACTTTTTAAGGAAGAAGAATGCCATTGGGAGATAAAAAAAAAAAAAAAACTTTCCCGGTCTGCTTAGCATACAATAAGGCTTTCGTCCTGCTATCTTTTGCATGGAATCTCTTCGCGATCTTACTGCAGGATAAAATAAGAATGGCATTAACAGAAGAGAATTGGCACGAGCAGTAATCTTGGGCCATTTTATGGAGACTTATGAATAGGATAGAATTAAGAACAGGGTTTTTACATTTTTGTCTTGAATAAGATTATTTTTCCGTATATTATATAAAGAATGTGAACACTGGTTTAAAATGCTGGCAGTAAAAGTGGTTTACTATGAAAGTATGGCAGTCCTGAATAAATTTAACTTAAGTTACGACGTCAACTTAACCTTGTTACAAGGTAATATATAAACATATATACACATATAGACAGATACATGTATATATATACATACTTGTTTTGCGAATATGGAAGAAAAATAAGTATATTGGTATTTCCAGAAATAGGATCTACCCACAAAAGGAAAAAAAACTAAGCATCAAGATTTGTAGTAAAAAAAAAAAGGTCACAGAAAATAATAAAACATTCTGAAGTTCTTAATACTCTAATCGAGCAGTCATCATCATTAACATCACTTAATACACAATTCAACACATCTGGATCAGCATGAGCTTCTTTTACGTATGACATCATTTAAACTTCGAAGTATTTGCTTCTGGTAAACAACACTCAATTTAACGCAACCGGACCAGAAACCATTACTGAAGACTTAAACCATTATCGATCCCGATACAGGAAAAACAGTTTTCTTCATAACTGCGGGAAGTTTTCTTCATAGGTTTCCTCTTTTCCTATTGAGAAGTACACTCTTATTTGTGAGTGGTCTCTAAAGGCGGAGACAGAAAACATTTTTTAGGAAGAAGATTTAATAAGAAAAACAATTACCATTGAAAGTTCCCCGGTACAATAATCTTATCAGTTAAAACACGAAAACAATTTTACACTTATCAGACAATGAGAGCCCTTCCGACCTTAAAGTCAAGCTATTATCACCATTGATGAGATCGTTCCTTATCACAAAACGTCTATGAGTAATCAAATTAACAGTCTTAATTAAAATCTGCCAGGATAATCTCATGAAGGTAAAGCATTTTATACATTTTATACAAAGATAAATGTGAAGAGAAATATGGGAAAAGTATACACAAGGAGAATTTTGACAACGAAGACACCAACATGCTTGCACGGGCTCTTGCTCCTGGAGCAGTCCGTAACCCCAGTGATGAAATTTTGAAGACTTTACTTTGGTGAATGAAAACATAAATAAATTCGATAATCTCCCAAAGAGATGCGTTTGCTAGAAAGCCTGCGGCCTTTTTACCATATTTCACCTTGCCTAAGGTCAGATTATAAAGTTATCAACTAAAAACTAATCAAAACACAGCACACTGGGAGACACAGAACAACAACAATAACTAATATTAAAGACATGAGCAACATCAATACTTTGTAGTTTATTAATGATATTAATAACTCTTCTAAATAACAATCCAGTGTCAATAATGCACCGATGTATAAACAGAGAGCTGTCAATGATAAGAAATACCAGATTGCGTTTCATCTCAAGAACTGATAACTATGAACATTGGATACTCATCCGTACTTGTCTCCTCCCCCCTTCCCCTTACTACCCAGTCCCCCTTCCCCTCCCGAAATCACTGCGTCACTGCCCCAGTCATCATGACGAAGCTCCTATCGCCAGGCATCATGCATCCTTGTAAGGACGATGGCTCCAGTTATTTAGGCAATGTTGCTTATATACTCATCCGGTAAAATGCATGAAACTCCTTATGCAAAAGACTATAGATCCCTAAAGGAAATCTGAATATACACAATATAAACAGACACTGTGGAAAACGTTACACTCTTGATACAAGGAAAACTTCTCACTCTTGATGCAAGGAAAACTTCTCACTCTTGATGCAAGGAAAACTTCTCACTCTTGATACAAGGATAACTTCCTACCCTTGATGCAAGGAAAACTTCTCACTCTTGATACAAGGATAATTCTTCACTCTTCGATAAGGATAACCTCCTTACTCTGATGCAAGGAAAACTTCATCACCTCTTGATGCAAGGAAAAACTTCTCCACTCTTGATACAAGGATACAACTTCTTACTCTTGGAAAATACAAGGATTATCTTTCATACTCTTGATGCAAGGAAAATAAACTTCTCACTCTTGATGCAAGGAAAACTTCTCACTCTTGATACAAGGATAACTTCCTACTCTTGATGCAAGGAAAACTTCTCACTCTTGATGCAAGGAAAACTTCTCACTCTTGATACAAGGATAACTTCCTACTCTTGATGCAAGGAAAACTTCTCACTTTTGATGCAAGGAAAACTTCTCACTCTTGATACAAGGATAACTTCCTACTCTTGATGCAAGGAAAACTTCTCACTCTTGATGCAAGGAAAACTTCTCACTCTTGATACAAGGATAACTTCATACTCTTGATGCAAGGAAAACTTCTCACTCTTGATGCAAGGAAAACTTCTCACTCTTGTTCAAGGATAACTTATACTCTGATGCAAGGAAGGAAAACTTCTCACTTTTGATGCAAGGAAAACTTTCTCACTCTTGATTACAGATAATTCTACTCTTGAGCAAGGAAAACTTTTCTCACTCTTGATAGCAAGGAAAACTTCTCACTCTGAATTACAAGGAATAAACTTCCCTAACTCTTGATGCAAGGAAAACTTCCTCTCTTTTTATGCAAAGGAAAAATTCTCACTCGATAACAAGGAAACTTCCTACTCTTGATGCAAAGGGAAAAACTTCTTAACTTTGATGCAAGGAAAACTTCTCCACTTTGATACAAGGATAACTTCCTACTTTGATTGCAAGGAAAACTTCTTCACTCTTGATGAAGGAAAAACTTCCCACTCTTGATACAAGGTAATTAAACTTTATAACTTGATGCAAGGAAAACTTCTCACTTTTAGGAATGCAAGGAAAACCCTTCACTTTCGGAAAATACAAGGATAACTTCCTACTCTTGATGCAAGGAAAACTTCTCACTCTTGATGCAAGGAAAACTTCTCACTCTTGATACAAGGATAACTTCCTACTCTTGATGCAAGGAAAACTTTCTCACTTTGGATGCAAGGAAAACTTCTTTCACTCCTGGATACAAGGAAAATTAACTTCCTAACTCCTTGATGCAAGGGAAAACTTCTCAACTTTGATTGCAATAAAACTTTCAACTCTTGGAAAATACAAGGATTAAACTTCCACTCTTGATGCCAAGGAAAAACTTTCTCACTCTTGATGCAAGGAAAAATTCTTCACTCTTAATAAAGGATAATCCTATCTTGATGCAAGGAAAACTTCCCTCACTCTTGATTGCGAAGGAAAAACTTCTTCAACTCCTTGATACAAGGATAAATTCCTTCCCTCTTGAAAAATGCAAGGAAAATTCTTCCTCTCTTGATGGCCAAGGGAAAAACCAAAAACTTCTTCAATTCGTGATTTACAAGGATAACTTCCTACTCTTGATGCAAGGAAAACTTCCTCTTACCTTTGATTGCAATAAAACTCCGCAATTCTGGATACAAGGATTAACCTAACTACCTTGATGCCAAGGAAAAAACTTCTCACTCTGGTATGCAACTGGAAAAAGGCTTCTCACTCTTGATACAAGGATAACTTCCCACTCTTGATGCAAGGAAAACTTCTCACTCTTGATGCAAGGAAAACTTCTCACTCTTGATACAAGGATAACTTCCCACTTAAAACAAGGAAAACTTCCCACTCTTGATACAAGGATAACTTTCCGCTCTTGATACAAGGAAAACTTCCCACTCTTGATACAAGGAAAACTTCCCACTTATTACATCTGAAAAGCTCCCACTCGTAATACAAACATAAATCTCATTTACCAAACGTACACAGCACACGTCAACTACTTGGAAAATTGAGAGAGAGAGAGAGAGAGAGAGAGAGAGAGAGAGAGAGAGAGTATCACAATATCGGCATTATCTCCACAACCGCATTCATAACAAGTACACGTTAATCAACAAACACTAAATTCTCAGGCAGCCTCCGCAGGACAACCTTTTCTGAATTGATAGTCTATCAGGATATTCCAAGGCTTATCGTTCTCACTGACTTCGCACATATCAGATTTCTGGGAAATATCAACTCAGAGATAGGCTACACAATCGTCTACCACTTAACAAATGGAAACTGAAGGCCAATGTGCAGTTTACAATCAAAAATTTCAGTTTGACGTAGTACTCAGGCTCGTGAGTCTTGACTAATAACCTAATAAGGATATATCATAAAATACGTGTTTATTAAGTAACTTCTAATTACACTAAACAATATAACATTGCAGATAACGAGCAACATGAAATTTAGAAAAGATAAATAAAATGCGCAATCCATATCACGTTCCAAAGATAAGACGCGTTCAGATCTCGTCCAAATGTCATTGGTTACTTCACAAAAAAAAGCGAGAATATATTCAATAGAAAACATCGGCTCCTTCGGCTATTACATTTTAATTAAGTTAAAAGTAATACACTTTTCTGGAAACTGATTCACCATAGGGATTACTTTCACTAACAAACCAAGATGTCCTGAAAAATTGGTCTATCTCGCAAAAATGAAAAACACATGAAATAGAATACTAAAAGGAAAGCTTGGTGACTACCTTTTCAAAAGCTCAGTGATGTTGAATTGGTAGTGCTTGAAAACACTTATGCATATAGCACACACACACACAAATATATACATATATATATATATATATATATATATATATATATTTATATATTTATTTTATACATATATATATATATATATATATATATATATATATATATATATATATATATATATTTATATATGTATATATAATTATATATGTATGTATATATAATATAAACAATGAGAGAGAGAGAGAGAGAGAGAGAGAGACGACGAGAGGATGAAGAGAGGAGAGGACGAGAGAGAGAGAGAGAGAGAGAGAGCATGGAATCTAACAAGAAAGCAAGACCACTTACAGAAAAATGATATCCCAATGTGCATTACATCAAACTTCACAAAAACAAAAATTTGTCAGTAGAAAGGCCGAGGTCAGAAGGAACCCTTTCTTCAACGCACGTAACTAAAAGCATCTTTTACGAAGGACTTACCAAAATGCACTAATAAAGCCAAAAACTCCAGACATGCATGTAAGGCCTGTACACATACACACGCACGCACACAAAGTGACTACGGCCACGCCCTCTGGAATTCCCTATGAGAGAGCATGCTTGTGCTGTCATGCAACTCGGCCCCAGCGTGCTTTCGCCTCTGTACTCTCCTTGAGTATCCTACACAATCCTAATGCTTACCCGACGTGACCGTAGGTCTCTGTGGTCATCCGGCTCGTGTCAGACCCGAAGACATTCGTGTCGCTAACGCGAGCTGTCAAGACTCTAGAGGGTCACTTCAGGAAGTGTATATATATACTTAAGTGCTGAGGTAGGAAGGAATTTTTGAGGATTTTTTTTTTTTTTTTTTTTTTGTATTCGTGAATACTTTTTCCTTTTACCGGAACGATTGTGGTTATCACCGTATTTACCTTACTTAGCATTCAAGATCCTCGACTCATATATCATTAAGAGGCAAGTAAAATGATGTTATAAAAAGAAAAACACGAAGCATGATGACTAAAAATCACATTTTGCATCAACCGATACGACCACCACCAGTAAAAAAAAAAAATTGACAGATCTTGTATAGTTATAGAAATCATAACCTAACCATAAAGATTTTAATTTCTGTTCTAATTAATTTCACCGACAACAACTGCGCAATCAGCTTAAAATAACTTACAGACAAACAATTTAATCTGTTAGGAAGATATACACTCGGGTATCCTTAAAAATCAGACTGAAATTAAGCTCGCTCAAAGGCCGTACTAATATGAAATAATGGTTAGATATTAGTTCTCTCTAATAAGAAGGCAGGGATTTTCCTCTAATATGAAAGACGAAAATCCCTGCCTTTTTACTAGAGAGAACAAGCTGACAACTAATATCTAACCATTATTTTAACTTCCTGAAAATTTAAGCGTGAAACAACACCATAGAGCCATCGCGTTCCGTTTTCGCGTTACATTTTCAAAACAATTTCCAATCGACAAAATAAAAATAAACCCTCCACCCTTAACAATTTACACCAATTCATCTATCGCAACGAAAGCAAACCAAATACATACGCGCTCTGCTTTTCAACGTTCGAAACGTTTCAAGTCTGGATACGAAGATTAGCATACACTGAAAAAGCGGATCCGCTCCCTAACGTTTACTGCGTTTGACTGAATAACAAAAAGCCGAGGAGCACCGGCTGCTATGCAAATGGAACAACAATACGACGGAGTTTCTTGCTTGAGCAAAAACAGAAAGCATTTCCTCTGACAAATACGCACCCGCAATGTATATTTCATGGGTTCGCGAACGAAAGCAACTCCTGTCCACGTCCTGGATGGCTTTTGGAGTAAAGGATTCACAGATGCCATCTAAGTAAACCCCAATAACAGTCAAATTAATAATAATAATAACAACAAAGAATGCAGGGCTGCGTGCAGAACAGACCAGGGACATGTTTACTCCACCCTGAAATTGAAGGTGTCCAAATTCAGATACGACTGATGAGAAGCTGTACTCCGGAAATCATAATAGGTTTACAATATCTCTCTCTCTCTCTCTCTCTCTCTCTCTCTCTCTCTCTCTCTCTTATAATAAAAAAATTAAAGTAATAAAAAATGTGAGACTGCGCATGGAACAATTACGGGACAGGTTTACTCCACACTAAAACTGAATTTGTCCAGTTTCAGATCTCTCTCTCTCTCTCTCTCTCTCTCTCTCTCTCTCTCTCTCTCTCTCTCTCTCTCATCTCTCTCTTCTCCTATAATAATAAAATAAAAATAACAAGGAATGTTGGATTAAGCACAGAACAAACCATGCAAAAGTTTACGCCACCCTAAAATTGAAGGTGAGACTAAATTCATATGCGATTGATAGATTGATAATTAAGCTTTACTTCCGAAATAACTCTCTGTCTCCGAAATCACCTCTCCTATGTTTGTCAGTTTGTTTGTTTGTTTGTATTTGTTTTTTCGTTGTACGGAACCAGTGGTTATTCAGCAACGGGACAAACGGCTTTACGTGACTTCCGAACCACGTCGAGAGTGAACTTCTATCACCAGAAATACACATCTCTCACACCTCAATGGAATCCCTGAGAATCGAACTCGCGGCCACCGAGGTGGGAGGCATAGACCGCCTCTCCTGTGAAAAAAAAAAAAAAAAAAAAAAAAAAAAAAAAAAAAAAAACTGGCTAATAACCATATTTCATCGCACCCGGGCCCCAAACAAGGCAAAGGCTCTTACTTAATATGCTCGAATCATGACGTCCGTTACATCCGGGAGGATAAAACTGTTCCTAAACCCGCCGGCATTGCCAGTGGCTAATCCGCAAATTACCAAACTGATGACAGCGCTAATGTTCGCGACGAAGCGGGTGGAATGTTGGGGGCAGCAGCCTACCTTCAACACATAATTTTGGCACAAACCCGAAGATTTTTGTTAATTTTCTTGTTTTGTTTTTTGTTTAGGATCAAAGCTCATTTTTGCGAAGCGGCACGAATACATGCATATAGGTGCGTATTTATGTATGTATGTATGTATGTATGTATGTATAATATATATACATGTATATATATATATATATATATATATATATATATAATTATCAAGCAAAGCAGCTTTGTTACAATTTTTTAAATTGTATATATATAAATATATATATATATATATATATATATATATATATATATATATATATATATTTTTATATATATGTAAGTGTGTGTGTATATACATGCAATCGTAATCTTTTACCTTATAATCCAACAACTACAACACACCTGACCATCCTCCTACACCAGCCATCCTAAGAACCTTCCAAAGTGGAATTACCGAGGAAATTCCTTTCCAGACCCTGAACACAAAAGTAGTCAGTTCTTCCAGAGTATCAGTATCAGCTAAAAAATGCATTAAACATTTAATTCTCTTTCAAATTAGCAATCCGCAACGGAGACTTTCGACAAAAAATAAATAAATAAATTAAAAAATACAGAATAGACGAATAGACCCTCGACAGGACAAAAAAAAAAAAAAAAAAAAAAAAAAAAAAATTACACTAAGAAGGATACCAATAAATTTTTGTACTAAGAAAGAAACCAATGTTTTCCCAGTCAGACGACCACCAACTCGACACGAGAGGTTGATCTCTCGTGGAGGACGCTAGAAATAGCCATTACTCCTCTCCTTACCAATGACGTAATACCAAGCAACTGGTATCCATGACTTAGGCATTTCCTATGTAAAAACGCTATGTTTGATACTTTGATTATCTATGCGACCTTTTTTTTAATACTTTTGTGAATGTGTACTATATATATATATAATATATTATATATAATTATATATATATATATATATAAAGGTTTTTGCCACAAAGGAAAAATGAAAAGCGATATAGTCAAGCACTTTCGGTCTAGTGCGACCCTTTACTCAGGCACAACTGATCGTACAGAGGAAAAACATAGTCAAAGTAGGCTTAATATCCAAACTGACATTACAAGATTACCAATAAGGTCGATTTCACTCTACAGAAACAAGGAAACGGGTGAGGGCAGGATAAGCGAATTTTTAGGCAGCCACACCTTGGAGGATCACACACGTATTCAACAGATGATTCATCCAGAAAACAATTCATTTAAAAAAAAAAAAAACCACGAGCCATATACAACTTATTACCATGAAATTTACAAAAATGTTCCCAAAAAAATTATTAATGAAGAGACGAAAAAAAGGATATAAATATATCGAGCAAGAGAGAGAGAGAGAGAGAGAGAGAGAGAAATAATAACTATATACATGTGGGACTAATTAATTAGTGGTTCATTTATTTTAAGGTCCTTCATAAACATTTTACAAATACACGGGTCCAAATGGTACAATCCCAGACTAAGATTTAGGTTGTTTTTATTAGTGATTTGTATAATCGCTGATTCCAGTAAATTTCTTGAAACATAATCATTAGATTTAGCAATTACAGAGGTATCGCCCCAATTAATACAATGAGATTTTTCACCCAGATGGATATATATCTATATATATATATATATATATATATATATATATATATATATATATATATATATATATCTTATACAAAAGACGCAGTACTGTATACCTTCACTAATACGCTTGCTGCGGTAAGAAAAAATGTGTAATAGCAAGTTCCATACAGCTCTCTTCATAAGTGACCGAATGGAATGGAATATGAAATTTAGGCTTGAAGCCAAGCACTGGAATCCAGATGAATTATTCAGCGCTATAATGAATTTGGTTTGAGGCGAAACGGTGATGAATTTATAATTAAAAGAATAAAAGAAAGGTGATTTTAAAACTATGGTAAAAACTGATTTCCCCTATAAAATCTATAACTGAGAAATGTAGTCATCTTCGTGTGGATGAGATGTTACATGGAATTTTGCATTGAGGGAAGGGTTACCGATATAGCTGCTGATAGCATTTATGGGAAAAGCTGGTATGTGATACTACGAGGAAGTCGAGATTTCAATATCGAAATAAAGCCCCGGCGGTAATCATTAAAATGAAAACATTACAATTTAATTTTTAAAAAGTAAACGACAAGGTCTCTTGAATTGTGAAAAAAAATTAATAAATAAAATCTGACGATTTATTTTCGTTCAATAAATCTTATGTTCTTGAGCTTTTAATTCTGGTAGACATATTTAGCACTTATAACCACCTCAACACTAAAAAAAATAAAAATGATAATAATCTGCTTCCTTATATCATTGAACTGACATCAGTCCCACTGCACTTTACGTCAAACTCTTATAATTAGCATATGATTTAGTCCTTCACATAATATGGTTCTTTTTCCTCTATACCTTTTTGTTAAGTCAGTTCCTAGCTACTTGCGCTCTCCAGGATACAGTCATTAGCTCCCAAGGTTATGCACGAGACATATCTCATCAATACTCTTATCTTGTGCTCTTTCGCCATTCTTTCTTGGTGCTATTCAGTCTCTATATTAAAACTACCCTGAACTGCCTTGAACTCCCACTCGCTGTGTCTTTTTTTAAGCGCTTATGCTGTTACATGCTTCTCTAGCCGGCTGTTGTATTCCCTCTGCAATGAATTTCCATGACTTGGTTGCCACGCTGTTCAACAGGTAGGCTTTTCTGCTCTATAGGTAGTTTTGGATGGCTTATGAACGTCTAGTTTACACGATGTCCCTGTAAGCTACACTGGCGTTACGTTGATCGGTTCTCCTTACTGTCGTTGCTTACCGAATGAACAGTAAACAAGCAAAACATCCAAAATTTACAAATAAACGTCAAATTCCTAATGCTTTGTTACCTCATCGAAGATAACATCTCCCAGTTCAACCAGAAACAACAGGACTCAAACAGAATAAAAAAAAAAGGAAATATATACTGTATTGACGGAAGTGAGGAAAGATAATTATCATTATCACATCCGTTAGATGCTTTGCACACTAAATGTAATCCTCGAGGGATGGCGGTTTTATTCAACCCAGTGTTTCGAAGTACAACATCCTCTCATTGTTATCTATTGTTACAACAACACAGGAAAACTGAAGGGGATAGGTAAAGGGAAGGGGAAGGCGTGAAGGGTTTAGCCGAGACCTTCACAGAATCGGAAAAAAGGGAAGGATAATTATAGCAACGGGTTTTATAAGGCAGACCAATAACTGGTGAGAGCTGGAGCGAGTGCTAAGGGCGTTTGGCGAATTAATGAGCTTGTTCCACTCTCCACTTTCGAAGTGCTTCAGCTTTATCTGAATATTTTATGGTCGACGGCTGTACTAGGCGCATAAATGTAAACATAATGAGCGCATTTTCTATCTATAAATTCACCAAACATGGTTCAGTTACTCTCAAACGGTCGAACATTACGAAAATGCTGCTGTGCGTGAAACTCCATCAAACAAACTTGGTGAATTTGTATAAAGTGTGAATAACTCAAATTTCGTTCGAGTCATCCCAAACCCCTCGAACATAATGCAATGCGCAAGCACGCGTTGACCAAACCACACTGACCAAGACCTAAGACTTAATTGTGGGTAAATCTATCAATCCTTAAACAGTACGTGTAACTATCTGTAAATCAATCAGTGTT
Organism: Macrobrachium nipponense; assembly: GCF_015104395.2. Taxonomy (NCBI): domain Eukaryota; kingdom Metazoa; phylum Arthropoda; class Malacostraca; order Decapoda; family Palaemonidae; genus Macrobrachium; species Macrobrachium nipponense. The sequence continues at coordinate 38,555,581 of NC_061096.1, forward strand.
TAAACCTAACATTAAACTTTTAGTAAATCTATCAATACTTAAGAGTAAGGTATAATTGTCTGCAAACTTATCAATACTTAAATCTAAGGTTTGTTTATAAATCTATCAATACTTAAGCGAAAGATTTCATCGTTTGTAAAACTATCATACTTAACCCTAAGATTTAATTGTTTGTAAACCTATCAATACTTAAACTTAAGATTTAATTGTTAAATCTATTAAACTTAGTTGAATATTACCAAAAATAAATAGAAATATCTTACTGCCATTTGCATACATCGAGCGTAAGGCCTGAGTGACTCGTCCCGCCCCCCCCCCCCCGCCCCCCCCCCCCCCCAAAAAAAAAAAAAAAATAAATAATAATAAATAATAAATAAATAAAAACTCAAATTTTCATCACATCCTTCTAACATCGTTTGAGTATGAACCCATCAAACACGCGAAGATCAATACTTCTCAGCCTCTCGAACCCTGACGAGTGTTTGAGAAATATGTCAAAGCAACCAGTTTTACCTTCTGCAAGCACAAAAAAATAACATAAAATAAAAACACTATTTTTGGCCAGGATTTCCATGCAATATTTTCACGTGAGAATCAAAGATTGCCAAGTGCCAATGTAAACACATCGAGCTTCATTTCCCGTAAGTCATTTTCCACAAGAGGCAGCAGCCAATCATTCCATGCAAATATCATGGGGGAAAGCCATTAATGGGAAAAGTCCGCGCACGCGCATTGGACGGGTCACCAATAATAATAATAATAATACCAATACTAATAATATAACAATAATATTTTTTTTAACTAAGGTTACTAAAGCCTGTGTTTTGGGGCTTAATGAAGGTCTTTGTTTAATAATCATCATCATCATCATCATCATCATCATCATCATCTAAGGATATCAAGGCCTGTACATAGTGATTTCGGGGTTCTATTGTATTATAATAATAATAATAATAATAATAATAATAATAATAATAATAATAATAATTTTTAACTAGATTTCAGGGGCCTACATAGTTTGAGTATATTACGTAAATGATACTAACTGTTAAATTCTAATCTTCATTCCACTGCCCATGGTGTAATAATAATAATAATAATAATAATAATAATAATAATAATAATAATAATAATAATAATAATAATAATAATCGCAAGGTACAGAATGAAATACATACACATAAATATTACCAACGCAACAGTCCATTATTAGGAAATAATAATCAAGACGAAAATGTGGTAATAATAATAATAACTATACATATCAATGATATAATGAACCATACCTTACACACACTCACACAAGTAAATTAAGAGCCGTCAAGTATGTCGACTTATGGTAATGAAAGCTCTTACACACCATGATCGATACACACTATTAAGGGCACAGATCCTCAGTGCGGTTTGATTTAATGAGGTAATCAAGGGCTGAATATGCCTGCCTCTCTCTCTCTCTCTCTCTCTCTCTCTCTCTCTCTCTCTCTCTCTCTTCTCTCTCTCTCTTTAAAAAATTATGTAAATTTTTCACCCATAGATTTCTCAAAAGAAAGCTCAATGCGCGAGAAGCTTCAAGCAACGCCAGTTCTTTCAATCGATTAACCAAGAGCATTTAATGTTAAAAGGTCCGACAGACTTTTTTTCTTTCTTTTTCTTGTTTATCCGGTTCTGGGCTTGAAAGGGGCATTAAGCTGCTGGTCCAATTGGACCTTGCACTTAAAAATATTAAGAGTCCATTCAAGGCAGTATGCGTATAGGCCTACCGAACAACCTAGAGCTTTCACTGGGCCTATACATCCCTACTCCTGGCACTCGGTTACAATCTGGTAGAGAAAGGGTGGCACTACCCCTTTTTTATCACAGTGGCTAGTGCCATAATGAAATTCCACTGTCACTCTCAAGTATTAGAAATTTATTTTTCAATAGTTTCTGCCATGACAATTAATTCTAGGTACTCTTACATTCCTTGATTTTCCTTAAATGATAGATAAAAGAAGCCTTGCAACTTTGGGACTAAAGACTAAAGGTTTATTTTCTCTATGAAGAACATAGATAGCACAGTCAGTAAAATCCCAATCTTTCATGAATGCGCGTACACGGAATCCAAGACAAAATTTTTATATATATATATTATATATATAGTATATATTATATATATATATATATATATATATATTCAGTTGCATTCCACATAGGAAAATGAAAATGGTTTATCTCAGAAAATGCCCAACAGTTTCGTCCTCCAATGGACCTCTTCTTGGAGTGTCTATTAAATTACCATATCTTCGCGAAAAGTCTGGATTCGCTATTTGCCTGTAGCTTTACAGTTTTAAATATTGATAAAAATTTTAAAAGTCTACCATACCAAATATATATATATATATATATATATATTATATATATATATATATATATATTTAGGTGACAGTGTGTGTGTATGTGTGGATGGGATAGCTTCCCGTTCTCAGCAAGTCTCTTTCGGTGAAGATGCCAACCCTCCTGGCCTGGTTGCAACCCATTACAGTTGACTAACTACGTAACAATTATTTCACTGCTTATTTCAACAGGGTATTCGACAAAATGCACCTATAGAATATGGAAGAATATAAATAAATATATTTATAATTATATATATATGTATAAAGATAATTTTTATCCATAAAAAATACTCCTACATCTGTAAAACTTTAACAAACAAATCGCAGCTGAACCAACGTGTAATGACCCTGAGAGCATATATAGAGAGAGTGTTGGGAGTGTCATTACTACTGACGCCTCAGTTGGCGCTTCTGCATATCTTCCTGTGAGGCTTCAGATACAGAGAAAGATCAAAATCTATTAAGAGTCTTTTGATTCAGTCTTTTATATTTTTATACAATAGGTCTAAACACATTTATGTCTACTATATAAATATACTTGCACCTAAATAAACTGACTTTTAGTTAAAAAATATATTTTTTATCAATATGTCAAAATGAAGAAAAATATCTTAATTTTTTAATCAACATTTCAAATAAACTTGAATTTCGAGTTAACTAACAATATTTCAAAATGTACAGAATCAATCTTAGTTTTTTTTACCTATATTTCAAATAAATTTGAATTTCGTGTTAGCTAACAATATTTCAAAATGTACAAAAACAATCTTAAATTTTTTATCAATATTTCAAAATGAACTTAAATTTAGTTCAATAACAAGTAAAGTTTGTAAATATCAAAACCAGACTAAAAAAAAGTAAAAAAAAATTTCCTGAAGTAAAAAAAAAAAAAAAATCTCCTGAAGTAGAGACAAAAAAAAAAAATGCATCTGGGTCACACAAGTCTGCGGTTTATTCGTTCGTCCGTGTGTTATCCACCAGCCTTGCCTACCACCAACCTACCAACCACCACCACCACCACTATCATCACCAGGAACGTGACTCACCCGGCTCCCATCTACGTAAGTCATCCGTCCATCCACACACAACCCCCCCTCTCCACCATTTCCCCCTCTGACAGACTACCTCCCCCTCCCCCTTTCTCTTCCCATTTTCCAACTGCATTTTTCCTCTTCTCTGGAAAGTTTTAAAAACCCAAAGGCAAAGAGTCGACGCAGCAGCAGCAGCAGCATTTAACACGCAAGCCATGTAACAAGGGCCAACATAAACACCGCATCCAGTATGCAAAACAAGCGCTCGCGACGACATTCGGCGACGCAAATACAAAATAACAGCGTGTGGGTGGGTACATAATTCTCTCTCTCTCTCTCTCTCTCTCTCTCTCTCTCTCTCTCTCTCTCTCGTTACATTGAAAGTCTAAGGGTGACTTGCTTTAAAACACACACACGCACACTATATATATACATACATACATACTACATATATGTATATATATCCTGATGTGATTCACATTTATATAATTATATCTATAGTATAATATATATATATATATAATATATATACGTGTGGGTAAATATATATGAAGCAATGTAAATCCATATTTGTCCTTACGTGTGTAACAACAACAGTCCACTGGGTATTTTAATCAACGTTTAGAGAACGTTGTCCAGCCCGGGGCAAGCATCTCTCATCACTGGCCTCTCTCTCTCTCTCTCTCTCTCTCTCATCTACAATGTATTACCAAATAAAACCTCCTTCATGTTTTTGCAAAACAATTTCCGCAACCGACAACTAACGTTAAAAAACAGCATCAAAGAAAAATAAAACGTCAATATCTGTGATCTAATAACCAACTGCAATTCATAATGCAATATATAATATCTGTGCATCAGTTTAAGCAAATACATTCAAATATATATGGAAAAATTAACTGTTTCACCTCATATATTACAAATTACATAACAAAACGTTATGTTATTCATTAACCTACACCGACAACCCATAAATAGAAATAATAAAGACTGATAAATGTTGATAATAGAAGATAAGAGTTCAGATTAGGAAACCCACTATATTTTAATACTTCCCACCAGCAAATTAAGATAATCAATATATATATATATATATATATATATATATATATATATATATATATAAAGACAACAACAACAATTAAAAAAAGGAATAATCAACACAAAACAACGATTATACCGTGAAAGGCCCTGAAATGAGGACTGGCAGAAACAACGCCAGGAGGGAGAAGCAGCATTCATTGCAAATGCAATTATTTTCGCAGAACCGATTCCCTGGTCAGAAAGCGAGAGCTTCCTCTCATGAAAAAACCATGCGTAGTCATCCACCACCTCCTCCTTCCTCCTTACCCTCCTGCTCCTTTTCCTCTTCTTCTCCCTCTCCTGGCGGCTGCCTGCTTCCTAGGGGAGAACCGCTTCTTCGACCTCAGCAGGAATAGTCTTAGCCTACTTCCCTGATTTATATACAACCACAGTGTCTAGCTCATATTCATTAACATGCATGCCTCAGACCGCAACACTGCCTCTCTCTCTCTCTCTCTCTCTCTCTCATCTCTCTCTCTCTCTTCTCTCAAGTACTGATCACCTTATAAAACATTTACACTAATTCTACCGATACCATTGTACTAATTACCTGCTTAGGTTATTGCGCTCGATATAATGGTGTCGTGTGTATCGACAACAGAGAAAAAAATTCACAAAATTCAGTCCTAAAGTTGCGATTAATTACGATATATATATATATATATATATATATATAATATATATATATATATATTTATATATATATAAATACACACACATATATATTACACAAATACACAGACACACATAATATATATATATATATATATATATATATACATATATATACATAATATATATATATATATATATATATATATATATATATACTGGATAGGCAATTTTCGACATACAGTTTAACATCAAATCAGCCAGGGAGGGAGTAATCAACTATTCATACTTTTCTGCAAGAAAAAACGCCATTCTCACATGCAAATTAGGACAGCACTGCAAAACAACCCCTCTCATTAGCGAGGAAAAAAAAATCCAAAATGCGCACCAAGACATGACTACAGAGTCAAGATGAACTAAATTACCATCACGTTCAAAACCGTAGCAATGTAAATAAATAAATGAATTAACGTAGAAAAAAAAAATGACGGCGGTTAACTTAACGTTTCCCAGAGGCGGATGTCTGAGCCGATGTGCCAGCGAGCGAGACACAGTCGTGTCAATCACCCGACCGAGATTAATTAGTGTAGCAGGGGGATTTGCCTCCCTTTAAACCCCTTCGACTCTCGTCACCCCCCCCCCCCCCCCCCCCCCCCCCCCCCCCCCCACTTTAGGTCCTCCTTCGTCGCTTCTGCCTCCGTCAGACTCGTTCCCTAATATTTCTCAATTCTGTTAGTTTATTCTCTGTTGATTCGTTCGTTTCTCTATTTCTATCCTTTCCTCTTCCCAATTAATCCGCTCTGCATCACTTCCTTCGCCTCCGTTCCTTTCGTCGCTTCATTATCCGTCCTACTCATTCCCCCATTTCCAAATTCTGCGAGTTTCTGCTCTACCAATTCATTCCTTTCTCTATATGTTTGTCTTTTTCTCTTCCCAATTAATCCATTCTCCATCAATTTATTCTCTGTCATTTCATCCCTTATTCTCTATGTCTTTTAATTTTCTCTTCTCAATTAATCCATTCTCCATCAGTTTATTCTCTACCATTTCATTCATTTTTCTGTATGTATCTCTTTTCCTCTTCCCAATTAATCCATTCTCCATCAATTTATTACTCTGTCTTCTCATTTTCTCTTTTCAATTAATCCATTCTCCATCAATTTATTCTCTGCCATTTCATCCCTTACTCTCTGTCTTCTCATTTTCGCTTTCCAATTAATCCATTCTCCATCACTTGCTTCTCGTCGATTCAGTATTCAACATCCGTCAAATTATAATCTAACATTTCCGGTTTCTATTATCTCATTCTTTATTCACTCATTTCCTACTCTCTCTCCCCACTTTTCTTGCAAGTCAACTTCCTCTAAATCCACCAGTTCTCCATCAGTTGCTTCTCCATCATTCAGTATTCCCCATGATGTCATTCCTAATCTGCACCTTTTCCTTAACCCTTCATCTCCTTCTTCAGTTCTTTATCAGCTCCTTCCCCATCAATTACTTCTCCCCACCATCTTATTCTTTCTCTAGTTTCTCTCTCTTTCCTAGATCTCTTCCAAAATCCTCCTCCCCCATCATCCTGTATTCTCTGTACCTCGTATTTCAACCAATTCCCCCAAAATATCTACCTGAATTTTTTGCTTAACTACTTTGCGTTTTTAATGCGTATCGCATAATGCAGATTAAAACTTTGATCACAGAGTTTATTTTTTCCGGAAGGGGAATATTTTATTGGGGGGAGGGGGAGGTGGGGGCGGGGGCGGGGAAGGAGAGGGGAGTTTGGAAGTCTAAATCCTAAAAAGGCTTCGTCATGTTTGAATTAGCAGACAAATTGTACCACCTTCCCAAAATGGTCAGTTTACATCTGGAATTATAAACATGTGCTGCTAATATCAGTACCAGGTGTTACTGCCTGCAGCCTGTCTACCCTTGAAGCAAATCTACCGTAGGAAAACTTAAAACTTCCAATTCCGCAATGTAAGCACATACAGGTATGTGAACTAATATTTCCCTTAAAAGACACGGAAGATAAAGAATGATCAGTTATATAAAAACATACGTAATGATAAACCCTTATAGAGAATGACATTGATTGACTGATTTATGGTTGCTTAAACCGGCGTCACAACAGAGATTGACATCATCAATAAACATTAGCATATTGAAGAATGATAAGACCCCAATGGAGAATATCATAAATATGCATTACCGTAATGATTTTGTAACCTCAGCAAATATAGCCCCAATCTCCAAACCCCTCACCCCTCACACATACCACATTATCGGGGTTACTAAAACAAAAATATATATAATATATAATAGATATTATCTATAATATATATATTAATATATATATACCTATATAGCTATATATATATATATATATATACTATATATATATATATATATATTTTTCAAGTCTCCTAAATTTCGAGAAAACTAAAAAAAGAACAAAAAATGAAAAAATCCTTATCAAATAAAAGGATGAAAAAATAAATTAAGAAAAAACGGAGAAAAAAAATCCTACTCTTAAGTCCTATGACAAAGGATGACTCATCGCCAGTAATCCGTTGCTTGCGGTAGCAAGGTCTAAAGCCCTTGTGCGGTAGCACAGAAAAGTCTGAGTATAAAAACGAGCGCGCATGCGCTCACACAAATACACACACCTCCCTAGTAGAAGCACTTTTACGGCTTACCTCGGGTGAACTGGATTATGTAACTTCCTTTCTAGACGCGAAAAAAATTCAACTTGCATCATTGCACACATGAAATAGAAGGGATTTTTTTTTAGTTTTAAACTTGCGGGTATTTGCAATTCTTTGTCGAGACTTCATTTCACAATAAACATATTAACTGCTACAAAAGTTCACTAAATTTTATGGCCTGGTATTCAGTTTAAGAATTTACACAATTATTCCACTCACACGAACAGTGATATACTGACAATAATGGATATACTACATATAACAATCGTTGGACACTCAGGTAAAGTTTTTTTTTTTATGAAAATTTCACATCACCCGATCTTTCATTGATTCAGCAGCTGAATCGAGTGTGACTTTAAATTTAGTCTTACTTATCACGCCGTTGTGTGGAAAAGGTGTATGGTTAAGAATTAATAATACATACAAAACCACAAACATATAAGTATCCACAAGTTTATTTTTATGAATAAACACACACAAACATACTTTCATAAAATTAAACTTATTTAAACCTTAAAAAATAAACATATCAAAGCTACGCACGTCAACGTACCACAACTAAATCAAAAGTTACGAAGTTCTTCATCATCAACCTCCATCCGGAGGTCTACATCACCTCATCTCTTTAGAGAATGCATAGCGGTCCGCTACTCACAACGTTTGTTTACAAACTGTTGCCCGTCCGCCATCTTGCTCCCAACCTTGCTCGGTGCTCACTAAAAATCCTCGCCCAATATTTGAATATCCCCAGGCCTCCCAAATCTCTCTCTCTCTCTCTCTCTCTCTCTCTCTCTCTCTCTCTCTCTCTCTCTACCCCTTTTTTCATTCGCCTTAGTCTCTAAATATTTGAATGCCTTTCCGAATATCCAAAGACCCCGGGGAATCTCTCTCTCTCTCTCTCTCTCTCTCTCTCTCTCTCTCTCTCTCTCCTTAATCTCTAAATATCTGAATGCCTTAGCATTTCCGAATATTCAAAGACACCCGGGGAATCTCTCACTCTCTCTCTCTCTCATTCTGAAGTCGTATTTCTTCGTTGCATACTTGAATCACCAGTGACGATGATCAATTAATACTGTAATAATAATAGCATTGTAAAGACCCTTAGAGCAAGAAGCCAGTAGCTTGAGGCATATTTATTTATACAAATTAAAGCTACAAAAAAAGTGTTAGTTAGCTTTGCTCTTTCACTGAGATTCACTAAGGTAAATATATTTTCTTATTTCATTTACAATCCCCAAAAATCAAGCGGTATAATTACTTGTGACTAGGCAGAACCTTTATATACACAGCTAATGACATTCCTTTATCTCAAAGCAATTTCCTACGCCTGTTTTCTGAGATTCATCCAGAAGTCAGCTTCTTGGAGAAGGAAATAGAATGCGCAGCCCCCGCCCCGCCCTGCCCCACAAAAAGGAAAGAAACAAAATCCGAGATGAAAATGAAAACGTAATCTTACTGACGTAACTTTAACATACAATTAAACGTCTGGTTCTAATAGTCTACACAGCAACTGATGCTATGAAAACTGCACCTCTTATAAGATCATAACAATCTCAGTATTCATCCTTATTCTTAAAAGATAATCAAGTAGTTATCCTTCCCATCGCTGATGTTATCAGGCGTAATACTGATTACAAACTCACCTCAGAGTGCAGATTAACACTGCGGGGTACAAGAGATGACAACTCTTGCCCTTTGGTATTATTATTATTACACTGATATTTCAGGTTGAGGGATCAGGCTGATTAACTGGAAAACACACGCAGACACAGACACACACGGTTTCACAAGAGAACAGCTCGGTAATAAAACATCTCGGTAAGTCATTAAACAAATGTGATGTACATTTACATATGAATACTACTCAAATCAGAAGACTCTTGCGTCGTAATTCTCACAGAAGGGCGTCTGCAATTAATTCCTTTCCTTAAAAAGTTTAATCTCTTTGTTTTACTTCGGGTCTTCAATTCTTTCCTTTTAAAAATGTGATTTCTTTCGGTTTCACTCCTTGTGTCTTCAATTATTTCCTTGCCGAAAAAAGAATTTTTTGTCTTTCAGTTTTACGCCTGGTGTCTGCAATTCACTCCTTACAAAAAAATTAATTTCCTCCAGTTTACCCCTGGTGTCTTCAATGATTTCCTTTAAAAAATCATTTTTTTTCTTTCAGTTTTACTCTCAGTGGATTTCTACCATTTTGACTGCCCTTTTTTCTTTTTCCATCCCTCCCCAGCCATTTTTATTCCCTTGCGATTTTTCAGGTTGACTTCTTCCTACCACGCCCCTCCTCTCACCCCAACGGGTTGGATTACATACTGACAAGCACAGGTAGATGTGTCACTGCACAACCAAAGTAAAACATTAACGTATACGACCGATATAGAGTAACATGACCATTTAAATCAAACATCAATAAGCTAGGGCTTGCATATAATCGCTATTAGCTCGAAAATCTTGATTACACCTAAAAAAATATATATATATAAGATATATATAAGAAAAAAATTCTCTGAGCAAATCTATCATGCCGCGATCAACAACAAAACACATTGCAATAAACCTTTTATATCCGGACCGAACAAACATTTCCTTTACCAAGAGCAAGGTGGGGGGGAGCAAGTGGCCGCTTTCCACGAGAGAGAGAGAGAGAGAGAGAGAGAGAGAGAGAGAGAGAGACTGGCCTCCAGCCATCATACTCATTGGGTTGTAACCTTCGGGGCAGCGAAACGCATGTCCCCTGAAACCACGTTTCAATAACACAGGCGGTGGGACAACAGTGTTATTCAAGTACAGAAAGAAAACACTTTAATATATTAGAATGTCGTATGTAAAGAGACTATGAACTGAGCTACTTAAAGCGAGAGCCCCCCACAGTAAATGGACTGAGTTTACAACCCAACAGGATTCGGATGTAATGCCATGGATAAAACGGGATAGGGTAATGCGGATCTCTGTCTGTCTGTCTGTCTGTCTGTCTGTCTGTCTGTCTGTCTGTCTATCTCTCTCTCTCTCTCTCTCTCTCTCTCTCACACACACACACACACGAACGTGTGATATGTAACTAAGCATATGTAAATATATAAAGTCTGTTATGTGTGTATGTATGTGCGAGCGCGCGTGTTTGAGAGAGAGAGAGAGAGAGAGAGAGAGAGAGAGAGAGAGAGAGAGAAATTCAACGACTCACTGGATAGCAACTTCGCATGAACAGTGAAACCCGTAATCGATCCCAAGGAGACGCAAATCAATCCCAAGAATAATAAGTAAGGGGGCGACCACTAGGGACAGTTCCCTAAAAATTCTAATGTGATGGTGATTAAAAACCTGGATAGCCTAAATCATGGGGCAAACAACCCCATCCCAAAGCCCCAGAATTCTGAAACCTGCAGATGACCCTTCCATTCAAAAGGGTAAGAAGACGTGTTCATATATTACACATGAAAAAACTTTATGCGTTGGGATACATATAAAAGGGATCAAGTCCACTGCGAGCGTCATCACAGGTGTTCCCTAGAGACCTCTTCAATCAAGCGCGCTCGCGTGCACGCAACTATTACTAAGAGCCTTCCCTGGAAGCAGTGATGAGCGCGGAGGCGGTATGAGAATTCTAAATTAGGGAGTTATAGAGCATATAAATGGGTTGTGGTTATAATCTCTGACATACATAGTAAACACCATAAGGCCTCATGCTGACATCAGTCCAGCCTTTCGAAATCTCGTTATTAGTATTACAGCGCTGTACCTTGCGACTTCAGCCAGTGATTTCGGTAAAAAGAGCGTGGCCTGTATCAACAATAATAGGTAAAACCTATGCAAAATCGGGACGATAATTCACTACCCTTGGTTCTGTACTTATATTCTTGAAAACACGCGGATATGCGAACGCCTCTTGAATATATAGGTATGCTGAGACCTATTCATCATACACCTTACATTCAGTGTTTCATGCAAACTTCTGTAATCCAAGTGCACACATATAAAACGTCAACTTCATTTTCAAGATCACCAGCGGGTAACAGTAGATACCTAATTGAACACACTAACAAATTATTTATATATATATATATATATATATATATATTATCTATATATATATATATATATATATATATATATATATACATTGTTCAATGAACACAGGATAAGTCTCATGTAATGATAAACGTCCTAATGCCTGACGTAACGGAATTAATCTCATAACCTTGAACAAAATAGAAATCACATAAAAAACACAAGATAAGTCAATCAAAGCAATCTGCCATTCCTAGAAATCATCGGAATACTGATGATATCAATGGCCAAACCCAACACAACGGTAGCCAATTAAAGTAACCCTAAAGAAACAAATCATGAAGAGTTGATGCTTTCATTAGGGAAGTCTTATGTTGTTTTCCTTTATTGGTGAATGTGATTAAATGAAAACAATCACGCTGAGTTTAAAGTTAATGATGATCTATGAACGATCATTTTTCTATTTTGAAAAAGAATCCACATCGAACTACGTGCATGGGCTCGACTACAGAATGAAGACAGATTCGTGACTGCAATAACAAAAAGTGCAAATGAATTCATAAATTCGCAAAGTGATCAAAAGTGGCAACGATAAAACGACAAAACGAAAACAGATTCGTGAAAGCAACCCCTGATAACTGAATGCACCAAAAGTCAAAATATGCTCCGTGAACAGCGACAAAAATTCAAACGATTCTTGAGTGCGACGAAACAAAAACTGATTAGTGAATTCACTAAACTTGAAAACGGATTCTGAAGACACAGTGGGGGATTCCGTTGCACAACAAAACAACTCAAGGCCATGATCCCTCAAGGGAAGTTCCTGTCCCTGGGAGGACTCTCTTACCTCCTGAATGAAAAGGGTCCTAAATCCATGAAACGGGAGGATTGTCAGATAAGAATTCGGAATTACAAATTGAGAATTCAAGGGAAAACACTGATCGCATGTTATACTTAGCGGGCGCGACATTGCATTGTCTCATCAAGCTATGCGGATTTTAAAAAAGCATACTACTTACGTACTAAGTGTAAGTAGAGACAGATCAACTAGAACTCTTAAAGCGAGTCATACATGTAATGGACTGACACGCTGATTTAAGAGATTGGTTTGAACCGGCCAATCTTTATCGTGTATGGGGGTTATAAATGACAAACCCAGCGAGTCTAGCCAGTCCTCTCATCTTTTCAACATGACTTGCCCCCCCCCCCCCCCACCTCCGCGGTAGTAGTCTGCAGTTTGCCTCCCCCGTAGTAGTTGCAGTCCCCCCGTGGTGGTAGTCTGCAGTTTTCCTCTGCGGTAGTAGTCTCCAGTTTTGCCCCCGCTATACTTTGGTTTCAAAAGGTTGAGACTCGAGGGTGATTAACACTTCTGCCATATTTTCTTAAACTCGTTCAAACTTTTCAGGAAAAAGGGTGACAATTTGGTGGCTTTGGCAGATTTTTTGAGCCATTTCCTCGTGTGTGGATGATTAAGGGAAGTGACCGCCAAGGGTCACAGTATAAGAGGATTGTTTGTCACCTCCCTCCATTCGTCGGTACAAAAGCCTAAAACACACGGAGGAATCAAAAACGTTTATAACTACTTGGACCTTGCTGTACATTTTTCGAGTGGCTTCATGCAAAATTTAATTGGGTTATATATTATATATATATATATATATATATATATATATATATATATATATATATATATATATATATATATATATATATATATATATATATATATATATATATATATATATATATATAAAACCCAATTAATTTTGCATGTGTATGTGTGTATATATGTGTACATATATATACCTTTTATATATATAAATACATACGTTAAACGTAAGCATACATACACATGGCATATATTACTTTAAAACGAACTCACTTGTGAATAAAAGCAAATAGCTGGACAGTACGCTCGAATATGCCTACTCTAGGATTAACCTTAACCTCGAGGAGGTTAATCCTGAAAATGTACCTTTTTGGATTAGGATTAAATACCCCCTGTGGCAAGATAGAAGTGTCAACGCCGTTAATTGTAGGAAAGTCCCAACCTTTCGTAGCTACAGTATAGTCATCTGCGTGTATGGGCAATACCCAAGCGGACTGGAGCGTGCGCTAATCCCGGCAGGAAAAACCCAATGCCAGTCGCTTCTTTCCTTGTATTGAATGTAACACGTTACTATAATGTGTAAAATGTAATTACAGGAACTTGTTGATGGCGTATGGTTAAATTGGTTTTGTTTTAGTACAATATATGTGTAATTGAAATTCATTTAGTTTGTATAAGAGATTGTACAAAATCTACTGTACTTCATTTTGTAATTTGGACCAAATACTCTTTTGTAAAATTCATATTGTATTGTTTTGGTCAATAAAAATATCTATCTATCTATCTATCTATCTATCTATCTATGGCCAGCTTAAGAGGTTCACCGACACGACTTATCACTGGTGCTTAATTTAATAATTTTAAAAAAAATTAATCCTTTCTCTAATCATAAAAATTCACTTTATATACTGAACGGGGCTACATTAAATATATACAATAAATTCAAAAATCTCCCCTACGAGTCTGTTTTCTTTACAAACTGAAAGAGCCATATCTTACAAAATTTCATATAATTCCCATATAATAGTTTTCCATTCACAGACTGATGAGATATAACGTGATTATAGTCCTTTTCAAACTCTCCCTTGAACTTCGTAGGGGTGTAACTTGCATTATGCGTCTATTCAGCTTAATGACGCAACTTTCATGCGACTATTCAAGTTACATTAATGCCATCAGAAGCAAATTGAATCTAACCCTCGTGAAACTACAGCAAATGTCTGGGCCCCACACTAACATGCAGGTATAATTCTATGATTGTACATAAAATATTTCAACAGGCCTTCTATTTATTAACTTTGTTAATTTACAAGAAGTAATAATATATATATATATATATATTATATATATATTATATATATATATATATATATATATATATATATATATATGTGTGTGTGTGTGTGTGTGTGTGTGTGTGTATCAGCTATTTCCACGTTTAGAAACTAAAATGCTTAATTCTGTTTACAAAGACACTTTCCTCACATGTACAGTTACGAAAACATCGCTTAAATGTACAGCAAATTGTTTACATAAACACAAAGGAATGGAATTACATAAGCTGAAATAAATAAAATCGATAATCCCTTTTATATAAATATTTCAAGTACAACAAATATTTCAGTCACAGATGTTTTGCAATTAAACGTCAAAACATTACTAGGATTATCCAATCAACTGCTCTCTATTATACGGTACACAGTCAATATATAAGCCTCTTATGCAAAGGGTTAAGAGCGGCAATCACTGGTATTGACAGCGTTATCTAATCTCTAAATCATTTCCTCAGTGATGTAAATAAGATGTGTGTGTGTGTGTGTGTTCTATGCACTGCCACTTAGATATATCCTGGTTCAGTATGTTAATGAATATATGAGTAATAACTTGCAATTACGAAATCTAATAACCTCTCAATATATATATATATAATATATTATATATATATATATATATATATATATATATATATATATATATATAGTTACTAAAGCTAATTTTTTTGCCAACATTAAACATCCACGACTGCAGAACTTAGCCTGATTATATAAAGCAGTTTTGCTTGTTCAGACATGAAACCCACTTACAGAAATACATACATTTAAAAAGGCATTTTGAAAACAAAATGGGCTGCGCCGTATAACAACAATAACACCTTAAAATCACAAAAGGGACGAACATAAGAGGAATATTAATCTTTCAATTCAATGTAGGTTAAATTTTCACTTTATAAAAATACCTGAACAATTCTCAAGATCTTTTATTCAAGTGGCTTTGCAACTTATGATCAATTACCACCTTCAAAATATGGCTTTAAAAAAAATGGCCTCAATTTCTCTTCACAATTTAGGCTCGAGATTTATTCATTACTGACGTGACTGAACTCGGCACTTGGCAAAAACTTTTTCTTTCTAGTTGTGCACCGGTGACCTACTTTCGTCCGGACAGACCTAAAAACCTAAAATCTGAAACAGTGATGAACGTGAACTTGGCATTGAGATCATAAAAAAATATTTAAAAAAAATAAAATCTGAATCGAAATTCTCTACAATAACGCATTGTGTGCTCAAGTCGATCAAGGTCAGGGTGTAAAATTTGTAAGGAATTGTCCAAATGTCTCATTATTTTTTTTTATTCCTTTATTTTTTAATTCCTAGACTGGGTTTCCAAGGTCACTTGAGCATGACCATTGTGACGGAGTATCCTACAACGCCTATGGAAAGGAAACAAATAAATCGTTCAAGAGGCGGACGGTAATCTATTAATTGTTTCAATACTTTGACATCTGCCCATAAAAATAAAATAATATACGTCGCCTTAATATGTTAAACCCAGTAACAAATTCTGTCTCCCAAACGACGTCTCCTTCTCGGATACCGTACGTCAAAGCTAACAGCAACCTTACTCAATCGTATCTTCAGGCTCGACTGAAGTCAATTTGATACTAAAAAGATACGGGAAGAACATATATCACTCCAAAAAAAAAAAATTTTGGGGTGGGGGGGATATACAGTTACACAACGCTTCTTTAAATCTACGACATCAACTATGACTTGTAAAAACATGCAGTAACTTCATTGGATACAAGTTTTAATACAGCAGGTAGTACCTTGAAAAACTGCATAAGTAAAAAGGTTGAGTTAAACACGGCATATGACAATACCCTAGGCTATGGGTCTGCACACAAAAAAAATATCGATATGAGAGAGAGAGAGAGAAGAGAGAGAGAGAGAGGGAGTCGAGATTAGAGAGGGAGAGAGAGAAAAAGAGAGAAGAAGGAAATTTCCCAGCAGCGATGTTTTCCAATAGATATAAATCGCTCCACTTTGTCCTGTTACGAACAGATAACAATATTTCCTTTTCGCTTCACCCGAATGAACATCGATCGATGGCTTGATACAATAAAAAAAATCTCCAGAATGTGATGTTTTATTTCAATAAGTTTTTTATATTTATTTCTTCTGTGAGGGGGTTCAACAGACTGATACAGTTATGATATAAAAGGAAAAACTCTAGCTGAAAGGTATATCTGGAAATTTGGGAAATTGCCCTTCGAATCATGTTCATTTATATGCAGTATTTTTTTTAATGCAGCAGTCATTTTCGCATATGAAATCTAAAATCTGTTTGCAGACACTTTCCTCACACATGTGGTAAAAGTAATAATTTCTAATTGAATAGCATAATATTCTACTTGATGAATTGCAAACACTATAAGGAATGGCGTACTGATACCGAATTACATAAGCTGAAGTAAATAGAATAAATAATTATCTTTGTGTAAATGTTTAGTGTACGCCAAATATTTTAGACCTTTTGCAAATAAACGTCAAAACATATTACGATTATCCAATCAACTACTTTCTATTACACAACTAAGTCAATGTTACAGTAAATATGTGAAATTAGGAATTTCGTTTCGTCTACATTGTTTCGTCGTGTTTAGTACTAGCATATTTACTGTAACATATATCTGCATAGATACCCCAAAAGTGCGACGCTTAGAAAAAGCAAAACATGCAAAAAAACAGGGAAAAAAAACAACTAACATACACATCGGAGTAGTTAAGTGTGTTAGAGGGTGTGTCGCAGCTTAAATAGAACTCAGGTGGGATGGCGAGGCCATAACGAGCTTGCTTAACCTACAAGTGTGTATGTGTATATGTGTGTGAGGATGACTCACTCGGAGGCGTGGCAATCGAGACGCTCCAATACAACAAATACTATTATTATTATTATTATTATTACTATTTAGAAGATAAACCCTGTTCATGCGGAACAAACCCAAAGGGAGCACTGACTTGAAATCCGAGCATCCATAGAATATGGCGTTCATTTGAAAGAAACAGCAGAAGGTAACTGCAAATACAGATCAGTGACTAGAAAAGAACGAAAATAAACAAACGGGTAAAATTTTAAATCAATGTTTGAAGTACAAGGCGAACTGTTTTTGGGTTGAGTTCCAGGCATTAGGACTGAACTGGAATCAAGTCTTACCAAACCAGGTGAATCGAGACTTTGATGTTAATAGAAAACCTAATTTACTAAATACCTCGCTGTCGAACTTCTCAGTTTCACGGGCCCTTTATTCCTCACACCGTTAGACTGTGGAACAGTCTGCCGGAGGATGTCGTGCAACTGGAACTTCTTCAGAAGTTCAAGCGAAGACACGATGCATTACTAACCTAATACAATTCAACTTTTATTTTGAATAGATATGAAAAAATTCAATTGTACTTGTATTTTAAAATAAAATCTCAATCTTACATTTTTATTTATTAATTTGTTAATTCGTGTTTTTTTTCAAATAACCGATCTCCTCATGGAAGTGTCTGTATTTTCCATTACTCTGTGTTACTTTATTAGGGGTTTCTTCTGAATAATGATAATAATTATTATTATATCATGTGGGCTTCTTCCATATGAACAGGGTTCATATTCTAAATAACAATAATAATAATAAAAATAATAATAATAATAATAAAATAATAAATATAAATAAGAAGGATATGGGATACTGCCAGTGGAAGTTGTACCCATAATCAGAGGAGCACTAGGCACCGATCACAAGATCCCTGAAAAGGAATCTGGAAAAACTAGAGGCTGAAGTAGCTCCAGGACTCAAGCAGAAGTGTGTGATCCTAGAAACGGCGCACATAGTAGAAGAGGATGGACTCCTAAGGAGGCAGGATGCAAAAACCCGGAACCCCACACTATAAAATACCACCCAGTCGAATAAAAAAAAAAAAATAACATAAAATAACAACTAATAATAATATAATAATAATAATAATAATAATATTAATAAATTTGAGTTACCAAATTGATGTCACAGAAGAAAAAGCAAACCTTCCCTCCGTCTTCCCCCCCCTCCCCTCTCTCTTCTCTCTCGTCTCTCTCCCTATCGACTGAATGCTATACCAATATGATTCTATCGCAGCAGCTGGCGCGGCAAAAAAAAAAAAAAAAAAAAAAAAACTTGAAAGCACAACACAACACCACACCAGTCGCATCGGCGGCGTCTTGCCGACGAGACATAAATATAATCCTAGTGACAAGGGGGGGGGGGGGGGGGGGGGGGGGGGGGGGGGGGGGGGGGGGGGGTGGGGGGGGGGGGGGGGGGGGGGGGGGGGGGGGGGGGGGGGGGGGGGGGGTGGGGGGGCAGCAAAAGCGAAGGTCACGCACGGAAATACAATGGGCGCTGTGTGAGATTATTGGCTTTTGATGGCGATGATGATGATGAGAGAATAACACCGTGCGTGGGATTTCGCGATCGCTCTCTTCCTCTCCGGTAATGAGAAATGACGACGTAGTGATGATGTTTGTTTGGTATGCTGGCATTTTTCATCGTCGTCAGTATTCACAAGCGATATGATGTCGGCATTTTCTAATGCATAGTTTGTTTGTTAGCATAGTTTGTTTGTTAGTATGGTGTTTTTACGTCGCATGGAACCAGTGGTTATTCAGCAACGGCACCAACGGCTTTACGTGATTTCCGAACCACGTCGAGAGTGCACTTCTATCACCAGAAATACACATCTCCCACACCTCAATGAATGCCCTAGAATCGAACTCGTGGCCAACGAGGTGGCAGGCCAACACCATACCGACCACGCCACTGAGGCGCTCTGATGCATAATGAATGAAAGATGAGATATTATATATATATATATATATATATATATATATATATATATATATATATATATATATATGAATTATTACCTTTATAGTACACTAAGATTACAGTAAAAGACATAATATACATAAACCTCCACACACACACACATATATAAATATGGGTGACTCCTCAATGCGTTAATAAGGTCCCATTTTTGGTAAATATTATATGTAATGGTTGCTAGTCTCTTGCCCTCCTCCATTACGGCTGCAACCGACAGAAGTCAACCAAATGTTGGGTAGTACATTTCTCACTGTTAAAAGTCAACAAAGATACGGCTATATATAATGGAACGCCGCTAGATCGTGATCAGCTTAGGAATGGAAAACAGGTCCTCTCACTCCTAGGACTAGCATCCTAAACAAGCACGAGGCTGCTCGGAATCATAGGTCTTTCGAATGTGGGTCGTTGGTAGCACCATTGCCCACCCTTCGATCGAAAGACCTGGGTTCGATTACGATGTAAGAAAATAAGTGAATAAATATACATATATTCATATAATATATATATATATATTATATATTATATAATATATACTATATATAATATTTATAAATATATAATATATTTATTAATTATATTATATTTAATATTGATTATATAATATATAGATATATATATATAATAATATATAATATATATTGAAATATAATAATAGATATATATTAAATATATATATATATAATATATATATAATATATATATGTAAGAAAATAAGTGAAATAAATATAACATATCTATATATATATATATATATATATATATATATATTATATATATATATATATATAATATATCATATATAATATATATATAATATATAATATAATATATAATTATCTTGATATTATTATATCAATCTTATATAATTATATATTAATTTCATGACAAAATAAAAAAAAAGGTAAATAACATGTAACAAACCACAAAAGAAAAAAAAAAAATTACTACTCTCGCAAAGAATTCCGCATGAACGAGCCACCGTCAGAAGCACCCTCACCAAATCACAGCACAGGTGTTGTAAAGATGGCTTCCAGTAAACGATAAGGAACGGATAGGTTTCACCTTCCCTCACCTTCACACACACCCGAAACCGCTAGCCAATTCTTGAACTTATAAGGGTAAATTGACGACGAACAACCCCCATCCCCTCCCCCCACCATCACCACTCCCTCAATTAACTCAATCCGGTAAAATGCTTCTTCCTTTAAGCCAGACGAAAAAGGCAATCAATTACGTGACTCCAAAAATTCGCTAGACTGATGGCATCCGGTGGAGGATCAAAACATTTCTGATATCGAGCTGTCAAGTCGGTTTGGGGCAAATGTTTTCTTGGCGGTTTTGTCTGCTGCTCCTATGAGCGATATTTGGTGTTGGCAAAGTCATTTTAACATCAATAATTACCTATCATGCTAAATAACAACAGAAAAATCCACACAATACACTGAAACACACAAAAGGATAAACATCATATGCACAGCATGTTCAATATAAAGAATCTTACAGATGTATCAATGATATCCTATTTCAAATTTCTATTCACGTGGCATGTACCGTATAACATATCATACAGATGTACCAATATCCTAATTCAAAGTTCTATTCACGTGGTATATACTGTATAGCGTATCTCAAGATATGTGCCAATAACAGCCAATTTCAAAGTTCTATTCTCGTAGCATGCACCGTATAACGTATCTCAGACGTACTAATAATATCCTCTTTCAAACTTCTATTCACGTAGCATGTACCGTATACCGTATCTTAGAAATGTACCGATAAAATCCTTTTTCAAAATTCCATTAACGTAGCCTTTATGGTAGAACGTATCTTAAGACATGTAACAATGCTTTAAAAGTTCTATTTACGCCAGAAATAACAGAGAAACATGGGGAAAGAACAGCAGACAACAAGCCAGACTGTATAAGCTACAATGTACACGTGAGTCAATAAAAAAAAAATAAAAAATAAATAAATAAAACCAACATCACAAAATGAAGGTCTAGTATCAGCCTGGAATAAAAAAAATACTAAAAATTTCGAAACAACTACATTATTCAGGTCAGACAAGATGAAACCACGAATGATTTTAATTACGATTATTGTCGTTTCCCAATATAACGTCATAACCGAAATCTTGGAATTCTGGCTCATTTCAGGTTCTGAGATTCCAGAAAATCAAAAGAAATCAGTAACTTGTTTAATCATTACAGTTAACGAACTGAGTGTGTTCGAAAATGGAAAAATACCAAACCTGGCACCCCAGCCTAAACAAAAATCATTTTCATATTAAAGCTTTACTTTTTGACCAAACATTAATAATTTAATGGGACAAATATGTTTCACTCCCACCTTTTCAATATTACATTTGATAGTTACTCCGAGTGATTCACTGAAGTAAATTTCAAAAGCGAGTGCATTAGGTTAATGGTCTTGCAAAATCGGTCCAAAATTAGGCTGATGTTCTTGTAAAATCGGTCCAAAATTAGGCTAATGTTCTTGTAAAATCAGTACAACATTAGGGTAATGTTCTTGCAAAATCGGTCCAAAATTAGGGTAATGTTCTTGTAAAATCGGTTCAACATTAAGGCTAATGCTCTTGTAAAATCGGTCCAAAATTCGGCTAATGTTCTTGTAAAATCGGTCCAAAATTAGGCTAATGTTCTTGTAAAATCGGTCCAAAATTAGGCTAATGTTCTTGTAAAATCGGTCCAAAATTAGGCTAATGTTCTTGTAAAAAAAAAAAAAAAAAAAAAAAAAAAAAAAAAAAAAAAAAAAAAAAAAAAAAAAAAAAAACGTTAAAGAAACAGCAAAGAGAAAGGGCACCAACATTCGAAAACCGGACACCGCACGTCTCAACTCTTACCACAGAACGAACCAGACATCGCAAAAATTTTGCGAGGAAAAAAAAAAAAAAAAAAAAAAAAAACCAAAAAAAAAAAAAAAAAAAAAAAAAAAACCACACGCACCGAGTTTCTTTAAATGTTTACATGTGGACTATGAGCCCATATAAAACAAGAACTACGTTCATGGGAGTCTAACCATGATGCCGAGAGTCGTTTTTCCTATAATCAATATTCAACGTCTCGTTACTTGAATCTATATACAAAGACCTTCCCTAGACAATAGAGAGCCAAGATAACAAAACTATCCTTCAATCCACAAAACATAAGGAACTCCTACATCTAAGCTAGAGACCGCTCAATACTACAACCATTTAGAATGCTTTTAAAGATAGTCAAGTAATTTTCAAATTAAATTAAAATAAACCTGACACAAAGAACTAAGCACAATAGGCCTAATCATCTTTTAACGACACTGCACAGAACCTTCAGAAGACTAGTCTTAATTTGCTTACCAGATCTTCCTAAACTCAGGTAAACGTGCAAGACAGCATGCGACTGCGCCATTTTGTGATGATTGCGAAAAGAGAGAGAGAGAGAGAGAGAGAGAGAGAGAGAGAGAGAGAGAGAGAGAGAGAGAGAGAGAGAGAGAGAGAGGTGTTTTTCAACAATCTTCGGCCAAGAGCAGATCTCTTCAGTCACCACAGAAGAATGAAAGAGAGTTTTTTAAGTTCTCGCCATGATGTTAATATATTACCAAACTGGTTATGCCGCGAAAAACAGGTTAGTAAGCCAGTATGCAAATAAATTAGTTCCTTACATGGAGTGCACATAAAAAGTACTGTCACTATCATTCTCCCAAAACAACTTTTTTTTTTATGACATCGTTGCTCAGTAACTACTGATAAACTGTAAGGCTTCCATCTGTATTACAGCTGGCACATGGCCAAAAAACCTTTATAAATAAGGACACCGAAATGTGGCTAAGTATTTCTATTATAATGTTGCTCTGAAATTCGCAGGTTCTTGATTATTAGTTGAATAAAAAAATGAAACACTACCCCGAAGTAATCAAGTGATCAGCTGCAGATTATATTACTGTGTTCTTCATAAGTCTGGACTACCATCGTGTATTGTATTCCACATGGTCACGTACACGGACCCTTGCTGCGTGTAGTTTTTAAAAACAGACTTTAAGCTGGCTTGGAAAATAATGCAGACGAAATAGGCTACGCAGAAGATACAACTTATCTTCACTCTGTTTTCAAGGAACAACCAAAAAGTGATCACCAAGGTTGGTGATTCCCCACACACATATCAATAAACACATCTAAAGCAACCAAGAAACTGGGGTACTGTTGCTATCACTTCTTGTATGTAAAGAATCATTGCTTTCAAATACCAGGAACGTTACACTATCTGACCTGCCTAGTATATAGTCTAATAATGTAACGCCTGAAAGCATGACATTATTAGACTAACAATGTCATACCAGATAATGTAATCAGAGTTCTTTAGTCTTAAGAAGTGGTTTACCTAATATAACGAGAGTGGTAATTATATTCGATTGCATATGTTTACCGACTTGTAACCAACATCATTTTCATGTGAAACGGTGAAAAATATGCCCAAAGAATGTTAATATGTTCTTAGGCTTAAGACAAGTTGTAACAATGCATTGTAAGTCTGGGCTCACTGGCATTAATCAATCATTCACTCCACATCTTATTTACATTTATCATAGGCTACTTTCTCTACCTTCGTCTCTTCTTGGGTACTAGAGCTAACAATTTCCCTACTCGGGTGTACCACAGATGATGGTGATAACACAAACATCAGGAAAACGATGATGAGAAAACACAGTATGTCTTATATTTATAGTGATACATGTTTTACATCCAGCATTTCCTAATAATAAATTAGTACAATATATAAAACCAAGTGAACCGCGAGCCAAGTGTTGCCAAACCTTTAAAATATATCATCACGTCGGAAACATAATAACCGTGTTACCTATATGAGAATTTAGCTGTAAAACCAATCTTCGTTCTTGAAGAGCGTCATCATACCTAAGCATTGATGGCATCACAGTATATAAAAGTGAAACATTCCAACATGAATATCCAGAAACAGAGTGAAAGTTCTAAGAACACATTGACATTCAACGGGCATCCGCTTGACTGTGGGGCCCCATTCAACCGAACCGCCATCGCCTCATCAAATCTTGGTTGACACCAAATAAAGGTAACAGACGTCGGTCGTTGGCTGCCTTACAGCATACGGACTCTGTAATCTCTCTTAAGCTTTTAAGAGGCCAGGCGGGTCTAATTCAACTCTCTGGCTTAATGCTGATTACGCATACTCCGACGGGTTTGGCAATATGACGACCATTAGGTATCTGACCACAGCCTTGAGGAGAACTGTTAAGCCGGGAAGGACAGAATTAATTTATCGGAAGCATAAAACAATTCTTGATTTGATTTATGGAAATCAGGCAATAAAACCCAGAACTTGGGCTTTCAGCCGTCCAGGGCTTGAAGTAGTGAAAGGAGGGAGTTGGACAGCAAGATGGGAGAATGGAAGTAAAGTGAATGGTTATAAAATATTGCCAGCAGCTAGGGACCGAAAGGGCGCTGCAAACCTTCAGTAATGTCTACAGCGCACCACACTTGGTGCACTAACCGCACTAACCTCCTACGAAAAAGCAATTCTTGATGATATATAAATCTAAAACAAGGAAGTAAAATACTAGCTAACCTCTACATACAACTACAACACAATATTCGCAGACATTCATCGACTGGGAGGGGAATTCTTATGAGAGAAACCCCAGCTTGGAAACAATGCTTTACTTTTCTCCAGAGTTTACTTTATCGATCTGGTATCGATTCCTCAATGCAGGTGGCTGCATTGGTGGTAACAACGGAGTGCGTTCGTGTGCTTTGCCTCACAAAGGCGTTCAAGGAACTGCAACTGCATGTACGCGAGGTTTCCCCTTGCCTCGTCGGTCCTATTCCACGCAGCAGTATTATCATAACCACGGTAAAGACCCCTACCGAATGTAGGGTAGCGTTTGACTCCATGCGGTGTTGGTGATCATGACAACAGGGCAAAACATATCACAGGCCCAAGCGTTCAGTTTGTTTGTTTAATGAGTTTTTAGACCATTCCGCACAAATTTGGGCTATATATGGTCTAGCCCTTCTAAAATGTGTTAAAATACGTGTTTGGTCCAATATATGACAATTGATTAGGTATTTATTTATTACAGAGTTGATAGAATAAATAAGAGAATTAAAAGTATAACTTATTCAAACACTAGTCGATTATTATAAAATCATTCATTTTAATAACGGGTGGTCAGACGGTTTGCCCTGGGTAGCCAAAACGCTTAAAAATTAAGAACACAAAGGATCTTTCTTGAAATGAAAATACGAATGTCATACCCAGTAATGATATAAACAGACCTGCACACATGACAGAGCTGTATCTTTCCCTCGTGAACGTATAACCTTTGTTTTAAAGTGGGTAAAAAATGAGAGAGAGAGAGAGAGAGAGAGAGAGAGAGAGAGAGAGAGAGAGAGAGAGATTCGTTCCAATGGCGAGATGCAATTCCGGTAATAAACCAAGCACCGGATCACCGCGTGTCTCGGAGATGAAGCAATCACCTTAATAAGGAAGCAAGACTAATACTAAGGAGGCGATGTTGATCACGCTCATGATGTTAGCGGAACTAAACCGACGATGATTGGGAGCTGCCATTTGACACGTGAATGAGTCTGGAGGATTTGCAAGGCACTTGATTCGATTAGGCCTAATTGCTTGGCTTCATTTCTAGAATATGACTTGTTTAAGACCTTGAGACGATGACGTTTCCAATGGTTTTAATAAGAGATGTCTCAATAATATGACATTTCAGATCCCATTTGACACAAGGTTTTTTTATATGCCTATGCTACACAAGCTCTGTTTACAGCGTATGTGTTTAGGATACATGATACTCTCATCCCCCAACTCACGCTTTGGACCTACGTCTAAAACCACACTTTATATTCATATTTTTGTAATAATTTTCATATATGCAATATATTATGCATGCTAAAATGAAACCAAGCCATTTTATACATGTGAACTTGGTCTACTTAATACAGATAAAAAGATCAACCATTTGAATACACTGTGGACGACTGCGTTAAAAAAATTAATTAACACAGCATTACTACATTATGATAACAGTAGCTCCATATCATTATTAAAAACACTACAAAGAAAAATGACCATTTTCAAATATCAAGAGACGTGAAACGAAATTCAATCCTTACAGTATATCAAGAATGATACAGTGAAGGTCAAACATCTTCATGTATGAATAAACGTTAAAGTGAAAGTCGATCTTCACTCTCTTATCAAGAATTTTATGGTGAAGGTCAAGGTCTGGGCGTTTATGTCACTGCAATGAAAACCAATAAAATAAACAAAAGTCGGGCTAATTTTCACTAAAAAAGGAGTTAACTACGAAAAGCCTCATATACAACGAATAAACTAATTTGAACGGCCGTAAGAACCGTAAGTGACGACATTTAAAGTATTACCCGAACAAGCTTCGCTTAGTAACGGGATATCAGTTGGCTGCAAGTTTCCTTGTACGGGCCGAAGTCGAGCGATAACAGCAGAGACCTTGGTAAAGCCTAATGTGAGTAAAATGAACCCGAATTAATAGAGAATAGGACTAGCATATTTGGAGTCTCGGTATATATTTCGATTAATATCTCATATCAAGCCCATATAAAAACAAAGCTGCTCCTATATGTAACAGTAGATTACAATAACGTCAACTTCATAACAGCATCAGTACTTTTAATAAGTATGTTGCCTAAAACTAATAGGCCTAGGCCCAACAAAGTCCGATAACTAATTTGACTTTCACTCATAGGCCTAACAAGTCCGATAATTATTTTGAATTTCATTTCACGAAACCCGTTATTAAATACATGTTACTTTATATCCACCATGGTAGCAAAATCAAATGTCTACGGCCTTTTTCAAAACACCCTAACAGTATCAAACAGCCGGGACCCAATCGCTTGATTGGACAGGTGTGTTGTTGTGTGTGGGGGGAGGGGGAGGGGAGGAAGTAGGAGGGTCAATGAGACAGGTGTGGCAGGAATGCGACGGGTGACAGCAGCAGCGGCAGCGGCAGCAGCATTCCCTGTCAAGGTTAGACGGGGGAGGAGAGATTACGTTCTCTCGCGGTGAGAAGCGTTAAGGGAAAGATTCTTCCTTCGATTTACTATATACCTAATATGATGTTATACAACTATGTATCAACACATTTGTATCGAATAAAATCCAATGAAAAGGAATCACCCCTTGACCGTTTCCTGGGCCAACTGCAACAGACGCACCTCGGAACCGACTGCTACAGGGTACAGAAACATCAAAAGTAAAAGAATTAAACCTAGGAATCGACTGCTACAGGGTACAAGAGCAACGTAAATAAAGACATTAAACTTCGACTGCTACACGGAACAGGAACAACGTTAATAATAATAAAAGAAATAAACGTTGAAATCAACTGCCACACGGTACAGACACACGTAAATAAATAAATAAAAGAATTAAAAGTAGCCCAAACGGCGCGGCACACAACGACAAGTGACAGGACAAAAAAAGTTTTGGTTACATGAATTATCGTGGAATTATTACTACACTTACCCTTTCGTACTTCTGCCTGTCCTCCGCCTTGCCAATCTTTTCGTTCTCCAGATGAGCAATCGTTGCCCTGAGCTCTTC
The DNA here is from genome assembly GCF_015104395.2 of Macrobrachium nipponense. Taxonomy (NCBI): domain Eukaryota; kingdom Metazoa; phylum Arthropoda; class Malacostraca; order Decapoda; family Palaemonidae; genus Macrobrachium; species Macrobrachium nipponense. The sequence goes on from NC_061096.1 coordinate 38,583,812, forward strand.
GATGTAGGAGGTGGTTGATTCGTGCCTCGTAGCCAACTTTTCCAGCTGTTCTAGCGCACTGATCACCATAGGCATGAGCCCCGTCACCGCATCCGCCCCGTTTCTGTCAATTAATTTCTCGAACTCCTTGCCGATCTCCGATGCGAGGTCGTACACATCCACTACACTGATACGGAGTTCGTCCTCCTCCATATCTGGTTCCATTGTGACTTGGAACGGCATGAAATTCGAGGAGTTCAGTCACGCCCACCTTTCCACTGAAACTGCGAACCGAACACTGACGAGAGCGGCGCGCGAGCGATCAGCTGATGCTTTCGAAGCCATCTGGCGGCGGCCGCGAAAAGCATGCGCCTCTCTCCGCCTCTCTCCCTCTCTCTCGCGCCCGTCCTCCGCCCCTCTCTCGACTACACCCGTTTTCTGTGCATAAATTATGGCGCAGTAGTTCAAGGGCAACATTCCTATAATACTGCAAAGTTAATAGTGAAAGTGTACTTTTTGAATAACGATAAAATGCCGTCTGCACTTAGAAACTTCACACTTGAATTGTGGATTCGTGAATGGACACACACCATAAAACTTCCTTACCATTTACTTTATACACTAAATGCAGGATTATTTCCATCAAGTAAAATGGGCTCAAAAGTTCCTTCACCCGTTCCAATCTGAGGTTCCATAGGCACTCGAAAGAGATTCTAGATGATCATCGCTTTCAAAACATCATCCTGCTCGTCAATAATTTGCAACATATAGGTATTCCCTCACATTCCTACGCTTTATCCATAAACTGCTAATTTGACCAAACCCGAGTGTTGATCTTCATCACGTGATTCTCTCAATTCCCACACTTGTACATCTCTTTCACTTCTCACACTCCTATTCCCCATACCCACACGCCTTCCCAGTCCTCACTCACATCTCCAATTTCCCACACCAACCGCCAACACTCAACACACTGTCTTCCATATCTTAGGCCTACCAGCCATGCAAACCCCTTCTAAGTTTAGAGAAGAAATGGAACTTTTCATTATCCAAGATGGTTAAGGGTTCGGTTAGCTTGGTGTAATTGCCCGTGTCTATTAGTGGGAACATATCTTATCTCCGTGTGGATTCGAAGCAGGATCTGGTGGCCTCAACAATAGAGGGAAATAGGATCCTTACATTGTTTTCTGCACCGAGATGTTGTAGTGGTAAACCTCGGTTCACTGGATTTGTTCTCATTTTATGAAATTAGTTGTTTAATCAGTTCATTTAGCTTCTGTATCTTAGTTCTCGAGGCATTCTTTGATTTAATGGCAATACACGATTTGCACTTTTTTTGTAATTGACAGGAAAATTATTTTCCTAACTGTTTGGTTTAAATGAGATTGAGTTACCCCTTCTTGTATCATTTAAAGATGTCATTCTAGTAGAAATTTTTTTTTTTTACTTTTTATCATCAGATCGCAATATTAGGTGGTTCCAACATGTTAAGGATAAAAAGTTTTGAATGAATTGGTACAGCTGGAATTCAAGGCAGATTGTAATCATAATTCTAGTATGATTAGAAAATTTTTGTTAAGAACTCTCTCAGAGTTGATTGCACTTCAGGGGTTTATTGCAATCCTTGTAATGATTGTTCTGATGCTTACCAAGGTGAACCATGTCGTTCAATACATCAGTGTCAGATTGAGCACATGAGGTCAGTTAGAAATGGCGATACAAATATCGCTTTTTCATCCATGTGTCCGAAAATGATCTTTCTATAAATTGGAATACATTAGAAATTTTGTTAAAAGAAAATTCTCTCAAGAAACGTAAAATTTTAGTATCTGCTGTAATTAAAGCAACCCCTGTAATAAACTTCCATAACTGATGTTATAAACTTGATAGACTCAATACTTCTCATATTCTGGAAGCAGCCAACCATATAGCGAATGTTGTTAAAAGATCAAATGGCCAGTTTGATGTGACTTATGAGATCTTTATGTCGTTGATACTCGTTTTCATTTGCCTTTCTCCTCTCAGTAACATTCTTAGCAGCTTCCCTGTATATACTTTCACCTGAAAACGATCCTAGTGTAGCATGGAACTGTATCGATTCTTTTAAATTAAAGGACGTCTTATTAACAATTTTTATACTCAAAGGATGCATAATTTTGCTTCAGAAATTTACATCAATATTGTATAGGAAGTGTCAATATACACTCTAAAATGGATTTTTTTTTACTGATTTTTCATGCATTGCAGACTATTCATACAGAATTGATAATGAGACATACGCCAGAATTCGTGAATTACATAGATACTCGTACGGCTGTTCATGGCTCAGCCTAGATAACCCACAAGATTTGTAATGCCAGGTTACAAAGGCAACCGTTCCTCGCTGACGGGTGCGTGAAATAAAATTAGGCGAACAAAATCCTTAGATTTTATTACCTCTCACGGCTTAAGTATATTACAAAGGCTACGTGAAAGGAACGCAAGACTCAAAGGAAGGATGTAAGTTAATATAATTTGTCGCCAGGGCGGAATTCATTATCAGAAATGGTTGAATGGTGGTCATTCTTGCTTTTTTTTTCTTAGTAGGCAATATGAGGTACACGTGAATAGTATGTTAATTATTTGCTAATAAGTCTATGAAGACCTGCGCCATATAGTAAGACCATCGACATTGTTTTGGAAGAGTTCCGCATCTAAAGGTAGGTTTACACCTACGCACTTTCGTGATGCGGGCTGTTACGGCGTGGGACCGCAAGAAACCGTTACAAAATTGACGCGGTTGGGAGAAAAAATGACCGTTATTGGGCGGTGTGGGGCGGACCCGGCCGGTGGGTTACGGGCACCTCACGGCGAGTTCCTGCGGTGCCTAGCGGAGTGTTACGGAGTTGGCGCGGTTTTATAGTCGTTGTTGCTATGCCAGGGCACGCACTCTTGCGACTTTGTTACTCCGTGTACCGGTGTGTTGCGGGTAGGTTGCGGAGTTGTTGCGGAATAATAATAACATAATTCATAATTATGAGACAAATGAGAAGCAAATGATGGACATGTAAAGCATAGAAAGTAAGAAAATGAACATGAAAAACATAGAAAGTAAGAAAACGAACATGAAAAGCATAGAAAGTAAGAAAATGAACATGAAAAGCTTAGAATGTAAGAAAATGAACATGAAAAGCATAGAAAGTAAGAAAATGAACATGAAAAGCATAGAATGTAAGAAAATTAACATGAAAAGCATAGAGAATAAGAAAATGAACATGAAAAGCATAGAATGTAAGAAAATGAACATGAAAAGCGCAGACCGTAAGAAAATGAACATGAAAAGTATAGAATGTAAGAAAATGAAATTGGGACTTGGTTTATACCATGACATTTTCAACTGCAAATATCATATATTATCAACTGAGGTCAATATGTCTTTAGTCTGTTACTGATTTTTCATTGTTCCCCTGTTAATAACTATGTCCAGTCAATGTTAATTATTGTTTCATTATCATATTAGTATGTGTTCATGTTCATTTGATCACGTTCTCAATATTATTTTATTGTTTTTTGATGGCCATATTTATTTCATGTTACATTTCATTTTATAGTTCAAGTTATTTTCCGAGTTCTATTTATTTCATATTTCATATATCATATTTGTAACGGTTTCTTGCAGTCCCACGCCGTACCAACCTTGTGGTGCGTAGGTGTAAACCAGTCTTAAGACATTGCTTGGGAAGCATTTGCCGCTTAACGTGCTTCTGCGCATGCGCTAAGTCGGTGTCACGTGAGCAATTGTTACACCTTTCAACTTTTTGGCGCCAAACTGTAGACCTATAATCTCTAATGAAATGGTGTAAATAACGAGCCTTCACTAGTGTCAGAAATGAACTTGTCAAAGTTTTCACTTGCGCATCATCGTTGGTGTAAATATACAGAGCTTCAACTTTAACAGACAGGAAAAATTTGATGGCATGATGCCAAAAGACGTCGGAAAGCTGCTCGTGTCCTTTATGTACGAGCGCGCGTGCTATCGTTTTTTGTTTGTCTGCTTCATGATAGTTAACTTTCCGGCAAATAAAAAACTAAACAGCTTCTCCTGGTAAAGTTCCCCGTATGTTTTCTGCCTCGCCCAGTTTCCACCAAGGGATATACGTAGCCTAACAATGGCAGTCCGATGTGTAAGCTTTACCAATGGCCAATGAAAGAGCCTGATTGATTTCATCCAGACTACAGCTATTCTAGAACCATACTTTACCCATCTTGAAGTCAAGTGAAGTTAGTCATCAGGGTTTGGACAAATATCTACCATCTTCTTTCACCTTTAAGGTAAGGGGAAGATTGGAGATTCACCACCCTTGCCTGTTAAGACCCTTTGTTCATTGGAAGGTCGTGTGAACTTCTGATTTTCTTATCTATGATTTAAGGTGTTCTAGGTCAGGTTAGGGTTGGGGAATTCACCCCCTCACACCCTCAAGTCGATTGAGACCAGGCGCCCTAGGTTAGGTTAGGTCAGGAAAGGTAAGATGTAATTGCCCTTATAGCCTGCATATTCTTTATACAATGTCTTAAGACTGATACTGATTATAAAAATGAACCATTTACTTTCCATTTTTTACCATTCTCATTGGTGTAAATCACTTCAAACCCCTGTTTACAATTGGTTCTCCCATAATGGTTTTACACAGGTTGATAGGGTAACAAATATGAGCGCTTTGCCCTAACAATGATATTTAGAATGCATGAAAAAAGAGATGAGCAGTCGAAATAAACGTATTACAACATAATTATAAAAAGTATGACAAAAGGTTATATCTTTTATTTTTTAAATTTTCGTTTCCTTTTGGATTTAGCAGCCTAGCTGTTGAATTTACCGCTATTGTTATTATTATAGTTAATAATGTATATTGTTAGCGATAACAATTACACCAGTCACTGGCGAATTTTATTTCTAACCATCGATTGAGCAGTTGCTCTCACCCCCTCTCTCTGTATATATATATATATATATTATATATATATATATATTATATATATAGATATATATGTATATATAAGATATATATATATATATAGTATCTAATATATTATATATATATATTATGTATGTATATGTATATATATATTGTATAAATATACATACATATGCATACGTACATACATACATTATATATATGTATATATATATATATAATATATATATATATATATATATATATATATATATATATATATATATATATATTTGTGTGTGTGTGTGTGTGTGTGTGTGTGCATGTGTAGGTCCATACATCACATAACATAAATATTCCTAAAAGATTTCCAAAATTACAAGTAACTTTCGGACTTAGCAGGATTATGAGTAATTACGTTCTAAATTCATAGAAATAGGAAACTAGGATTGAATTTTGTACAGTCCTACTTATAACAACTATAGAAGTACAGGAAATAACGAAAACATTGCATAATAAAACTTCAAGGCAAATCAAATAACGGGTTAATTAGTATCTATATAATATATATATATATATATATATATATATATATATAATAATATATATTATATAGATATATATAGAATAATAATATCTATATATAATCTATATTATATATATCCATTTTGTAGTATGACTCATTAAATTTCGGAATTTCCAATAAAGTATCGGTTTTGTTTCATTTAAAAATAATTACACTCGAAACAAAACTTTTATTTTTATCAGTGGCTTTTATTTTAGAGAAAATCGGTCGTAGAAAGTTTTAATGTAACTGCAACGCTCTCTCTCTCTCTCTGCCGCTCTCTTCCTCTCTCCTCTCCTCTATCCGTCTCCTCCTCAGTCTCTCTCTCTCTCATCTCAGGTGTGAAAATAACCCCAAGTTTGCTTCTCTGGTTAAGATTTCCTTTCATTTCAGATAAGAATTTTATGTATATATATATTTATATATATATATATACATATATTATATATATATATATATATATATAATTTCGTATGTATTATTCATAATATACATGTACAATATTCACTATTCATTTAGGGATGGGGTTACTCCCCCTCTGCCCTTACAAATGAACGTTTAGATCCTACTTCCAGTTCATAACAGTAACACACACATATATAGTATATATAATTTTATATATATATATATATATATATATATATATATATATATATATATATATATATGTCACAGATGGTTGTGTACAAAAAAGGATTACGGTGTTCTCTGCAATTTGCAAATGTCACCATTTCATCTTGTCGATTTTGCAAAAGATTTATGTAGACTCCAAGTGATTTCGCACACATTGCACGAAAATTCAAACGTTTTGGAAATTAAACTATAAGAAGTATATATTTTTTAGAGGAGTTTCTGACAATGAAAGAAGAGAAAAAGCTAATTGCCATTACCCAAAGTTTATCGATATTTTTTCGTTCATTTATTTTTGTTTTTCTTTTGGTTTTTTTTTTCATTCACAAGGTGAACTTGGGGAGAGAGAGAGATTCATATATCGTTTATACCTATTTTTTCTACCAATACGCATTTGACACCTAAGTACCAAAAATGTTATAGAATTAACATAATGTTTGTTATGAGTTAACATCTCAGTTGCTTTCACATTACTTACGAAACATGATAACAAATATTTTCGAAATATGAAGAAGGAAACTACAAAATTCTGATAAATCCAAATGACTAGAAAACGCCCACCCTAAAATGAGGATTGCGCAATTTCGCGTTGTCCACAACATAGTAAAACGTAGTTCATATCGGTAAAAATAAAACAATGTTACAGTTATTCCTGACAATTTTATTTTATTTTGTTTTTTAGGGTCACCAACCAAAATCCTGGAGGCTACTGTTTTCATATACATTCTGCTCTGCTGTTATTTTCTTGTATAGCTTAAATCATGATTTTCAGTTGGTGATTGCTAGCAAATATAGAGAGAGATGTGAACTTTTCGACACAGAATAAAACGTTGAAAATTAAAGAAAGTTGATAAAGAGTCAAATACAAACAATAGAATAAAAACTTTCTATGGTGAGAGAAAGAGAAAGAAAGGGCTGAACTGTCATGATAAGTTAATATGAACCTTTAATCAGTCTTAAAAAAGGTTCTCGGAATGTATTATATTTTGAGGGAGTGAGGAAAGTTCTCTTGAAAACTGTACTGGTAACGTAGGTCAGTTTGTAAAATGTTCTTAATTAACATGTAAAACTACATTCACCAGTATGATGTACGTACCTACCTAGACCAGATTTAAGATATGATTGTTCTTAATCAGGGAATATTTTTATGCAACGCCTGTGCATCTTATATACCCAGAAACCGTGTCTAAACAATGATTTTGGTCATCATCCCTGCTACCTGTGGTCTCGTTCAAGTGCGGACTTAACCGTCCACTCGTTTCGTCAAAGTGAATGTTGTTGCACGGAGTAAACTAAATCACAATGTTACTGAAAGCTTATTCAATTTACGTCTTTATTTGGTTTCACTTGGTACTTATGAGTATCATTTGACCGTGGACCTTCTTTCATACTTGAAGATGGTCTAGCTCAAAATTTACAAAAGAAATATAACACTCAACTATTTTTATAGTCAGTCTTTGAACTGAGTATAGACCTTTAAAACGTTAGAGTTTACGAAAACTTGAAAGCAAATTTACATGTAAATGATGAAATGTGGTTTTCTACAGACTTCCGCGAGCGTTTTGTGGAATCCAAATTACGCTCACCCGCCCAGAAATGAGAATTATGTGATACAAAAAAATATATATAAATGTTTGTATACCTCGCTCTTTGCCGTCTGTTAGGCCTAAGGAATTTATCTGGGTGAATTTTGCACGTGGGAGACAAAAAATGTTAGTTTGAACAGTTCTGTTTACTCCTGATGTAACGTAACGAGAAACTAAAGATGATAATATGACAACTGGCAAGTAGATGGAGCATAGGCCTAATTTTAGATATCGGCTTAAACTGGTGACGAGAGTCTACTCAACCTAGTTTAATATTTAACTGATCACGGTTATCACGACAGCGAAGATAGAATCAGGCCCATGCAACCCCGGAAACATGATACATAAGGACGTCGTATACAGGTAGCTTGTTCACAGAAGTTCCGGAAACCTAGACACATCACATTACAGCTAACGAAGCACCGCGCTCGGCGAAAAACAGCTCCATGGAACATTTCCGCCGCTAATCAACAATGCGCTGGGTCAGCCGTTTCATACCACCATGCTTGTTTTCAAGCAGAATCGAGGAAAAATCAATGACAACCTTTGACTGTCCGAAAACCTTTGATTGCGAGGAGCGCCGAACTTTTTTAGTCTCGCACATGCAAGCATATGACTCCAAGCCGGGCTTTTGTAGCGACGCGGCTGAGTCACAGTGCTTGTGCAGAATCCTTTTATTTTTTGCACCGTGGATATTTTTTGTAATTGGTAACCGTAATCAACGAATTATTCAGTAATGAATAGAATTTGTTAGCCTATAAAGAACCGTTGCGTCTCGTTTAAAAGGATGAGTAACAGTGACGATTATTCTTTGATGATAGAAAGTGTTATCGTTTTGGTAGTGCTGAATGTTTACGTGTGTTGCATTCATTTTTGTTAATGAATATTGTTTTTCATTCAGAAAAGTTTTTGAACATTTCCTCCATAGTTTCTCCCCACCCCCCATTCTCTCTCTCTCTCTCTCCTCTCTCTCTCTCTCTCTCTCTCTCTCTGAGTAGTTTCCTTTTGAAATAATAGTTACGGAAAACTGGCGAAGAAAGAAATTTAAATAGTTATTTTCATTACTAGATAAAATAAAGCCGGCGTTTAGAGCAATTTTGAAGTAAATGGGATTAATAGCATCACTTAGCTTAATATAAAAATCATTATAAGAAATAAACCACTTATGTTGCATGAGATTGTATCTATTCGGGAAATGAAAGCCTGAAGCTGAAAAAGTATCAAGTATTGGGAATTTTCAATACCAATAAACATAATGTTACTCGTGTGCTCAGGGTCATGGAGCTGGAACATAAATGGTAATGGGCCCAAGTTATGGTGAAGGCAAGTCTCTAATCCACTAACTACACCTGTTACTGGTATATGCTAGATTTATATTAATACTAGAAGTTATTTTATTTTGCCCCAAGAGCAGCTTAATGAAAAAAAGAGTTGCATCATCTGCATAGTTTACCCTCTAATCACCAAGGTCAACAACCAAGTAGATACCGTACTGAAAATAAAGGTAAATCAATGAATGCCTAAGAGCCCTGTCCTAGGGAATTACAGAAATGAAAGGAGTAGTTTGAAAGCTTAGATGAGAACACTATCCAAAAATGTATACACAAAAGGCCTATGGTTAACTACGTGAAGGACAGTACTTAAATCATGTTGAACAATCCTGGGATCTTTCATTTCCGTTTTTGTTATTAGTTAAGGTGGTTCGAACAGCCTCAGAGGGCCCTGAAAGAAAGATTTGCAAGTGTTCTAGGAATTCCAAAGGTAAACAGGGTCTAGAACATTTTGTAAGGTAAATAATACTTTTCAGTAAACATTACATCTACCGAAGAGCAGAGACAACGTAACTGAAATAAAGATATAAGAAGACATTGTTTTGATATTCCACCCAGCGAATTTTACTCTGTAATGACCCTGTGCAACTCTAATGTACAAGGACAGGGAAAGGAAAGGAAAGTTTGCCTGAATGTACCTTCCAGCAAGCAACTTCTGACCCAAAACAGTATCACAGTCCAAGGTTGAAGAACGTGCTTGTAGGTTACCTGGTAACTTAAGGTTACATATGGACGCCTAAGGCGACTTACCTGTCACATATGGTGGCTCAGATACTTCTTATAAGTATGAGAAATATAATGAATGTCCCTAGAAGCCCATTTTGAATTCATGTAAACATTGCTCTAGGTGGTGGTCACCGTCACACTTGACCAAACCCAAAGTGACTTTACCACGTTGATTTAAAGGCTTCTACACAAACACACACACATATATATATATATATATATATATATATATATATATATATATCTATATATATATATGAACAAATGAAAACAAGATAAGAAACATCAGCCTAGCTTCACATTTTTATTTGCCTTCCGAGAGCGCTCTCCTTGTGCTCCTGCGGTTCGATTAGAACATCCCCAGGAGATCGGGTCTTCCATACTTTCCTCCTCGGAGTAAAGCTACACTTGTCATCCTCTCTGTCTTATATTAGGGGACAAAGAAATACGAGGAGCTTGCGGCTGATGCTGTTAGACAATCGGTCACTCAATCAATAAGGGACAAAGGTATCGGCACTCCACCTTTATTGCTCTCTCTCTCTCTCTCTCTCTCTCTCTCTCTCTCTCTCTCTCTCTCTCTCTCTCTCTCTCTTTCTCATATCCGACCCCCAGGTGTAACAGCATGTGGGTTCCATTTGTGATTGTGGTTCGGGGCTATTGCCTCCAATTTCGACTGGGTTGGATTGGTCTAGGAGCAAGTAAATCGTCATATGTCAGATGTTCGCAACTATATGGTACGTTATCTTGAATTTATTAGAATTAAATTGCTTTATATTCTTGCTCCGATCATCTTCTTTGAGTCTTTGAAGCCTTTATAAGAGCTTATAACTTTCTTTTCGTGGCTGGTCTTAAGTTTCTCTTTCAACTTTTCTTGTCAACATCGTGCCTGTGACACGAGGATCAATTAGCCATTCAGTTATTTCTGTATGCTAATGCCAAAACAAAACCATTCCTGGAATTGTATCTGAATCAGATTTCACTCCAAATCCAATAAACACTTCCTTGGCTTATAGCCGGTCTATATGAAAAATTTAATTGAAATCCAACAATTACCTTTTAGATAATAACGTTGTGGATGGAATTCTATCAACTGACGCATCCATTACTGGCAAAATATCTGTCAGAAAGAAACAGCCTTTCAAAGCAAACTTCATAACTGCACTGTATAAGTTTAGATGAGGATGAAAACAAGGTAATCATTCATTTAAGATAATTATCTTAGATATTTGTCTTTTCTCTTAATTAAAATACAACAAATAATTCAAAATAGGTAACTCAAACACATCTCTCTCACCCATGTTATAAGGCCCAGAATGAACCCAACTGAATAAGCTAAGCTGAAGTCTTCTCTGTGGTCTGTGCTTTCATGGGTGTCTGCAATGCTTGTGGTCAGTGATCATATGTATGTGGCCACTAGCCCTTTGGTCAGTTCCTGGATGGTTGTCCACCATAAATGAGGTCACTGCTTGGATGGGTGACTGTTGAACATATGGTCAGTGCTTGGTGGATGATTGCTTACAGTAATAACTCGAGGTTGCCGTCAGAGCTTGAATGGGTAACACCAAAATTTGTAGTTAGCACCTCAGTGGCGCGATCGGTATGGTCTTGGCCTACCACCTCGGTGGCCACGAGTTCGATTCTCGGGCATTCCACTGAGGGGTTAGAGCTGTGTATTTCTGGTGATAGAAGTTCACCCTCGACGTGGTTTGGAAGTCACGTAAAGCCGTTGGTCCCGTTGCTGAACAACCACTGGTTCCATGCAACGTAAAAACACCATACAAACAAGCAAATCCGTAGTTTGTAGCTGCATGAGTAACTACTAAGCATAGCCAGTACTTGGATAGGTGACCACACGGGTTGTGCCAAGTACTTGGATATGTAGCAAACTCCCAGTTCCTGTGGTCATTTCTTGAAGGGGGCCTGTCTGTAGTAAATTCCTGGATAGGTAAACCCCTTTCTTTGTCAGACTCCGATGGCATATGAACCCTATGGGTACAGAGTCACAATACCTTCTTCCAAAAGTGAATACTTGAACAGATGGGCACCACCTTCTGGAGCCATCCTCAGGGAAGGAAAACTTCTTAAGGGTACAAAGCAGCTAGATATAGATGAAAATTCAATTGGCTCAAATTCGAATTGGCTCAAAAACCTGACTGATGACTTCATTTAACCTGAAGAATGACCAGAACAGAATGCGGATATCAATGACTGACAGAATGAATAAGAAATGAAAATGCTGGCTTAAATTGGCCTTGCGCCAACAGGAATGAATTCTTTCATCATCTAAAATAAAAAGCTTTTAGAATATCTATAAAGATTAAGTAAAGTGGCTTTCGCCGAATACATTCACGACTTGAAAAGAACGTTCTTCATTGATTTTTTAATCGGATTAAAACTGGCTACATTTTTTTTTTTTTTCATTCTTTGGTGGCTTCAGATATGGCAAAATACGGACAACTGCAAACTCGTGGAATTTTATTTCTACCAGAGAGAAACCAGGCAAATTCAAATAATCGTAAGTTCGCCTGTCTGAATGTACAATAGGCAGCATTTTAATATTTATTGCTGTTCCCCATGACCAGTTGCATTTTTCATTCTTGAATCATCTTCGTAAATCTTGCATGATCTGTGTCCCACAATGCGTGGGTCATGGCGTAGTAAACATTTTCTCTTTCTCACACTTGTGTGCAAACAATTTCCTCCTTATGTTCAAATTTATGGCACTTAAAGTGTTGTATTATATTTTATCTGTTAGATATAGCAACATTACTGCGTACATTTAACTTGCAGTTACATATTCCTGGGTTTGGGTTTCGATTATATGTTGTGAGTATTTGATACTGGGTTCAAATCGCTCTTGTTTTAAATTTCAGTGATGCAACCTTTTATTTCATATGGTTTTCAGTTTTTAATACCTTTTCAGGAACTGGTTCCTTTCTTTTGTGGTTTCCGTGATACCCTTTTCCTCGTTATTTTCGGTGATCATTGCTTAATAGATCTTTGGAGCTTTATCCCCGTGTCGTCAGCTGTAATATTTGTCATTCTAATTTCTTCACGCTTTCCCATGAACTTATTGTTACATGTCATACTTTTTATATTGTTATAAATGGATATATAAAATAACAGTAAGAATAATAAAAAAAATCAATAAAAACAAAAAAAAAACAAGTTAAAGAAAAAAACAGGCAAAAATGTATTCTACTATGAATAGTATTCTCAACTTTATACTAAGAGTGGAAATCTGACACCAGAAGAATTGATGCTGTATGAGCTCTTACATGTACAATTTTACAGTCGAAATCTAAAATCAGCCACATACCTCTTGTGAATAGAGCAATGCGCTATTATTGACATTTGTTCTTTTATCAGCTTCAGAAATAACAATAACAATGCCGAGCCATTTATAGTTCTTTTCTTTTAACTCTTGTTAAAATTTCTATTGATTATACGCCAAAAGAGGCACGTCAGTTGAGGGATTTACGGACAGATATTTCCTAATGTGTCTTCCTGCAACAAAACAAAATAATGTTTGTTTGTAACCGCTCAACTTAACACTTATCCTAAGCGCTCATTGTTGGAGAGTTCTCGATTTTTAATCTAAATATATTCGCTAGATGTTCAAAATAGGAAGATGTATCACTTCGGCACTCTGAGAACCATCATTATTGTCCTCCAATTCATATCATAGATATCATTTACTATGGAAGATGTTACAAAATATTACAAAACTATATACCTACATTATTTACAAATTACCATGGATTTTTTTTTATTAACTAGGCTTTAAAACATTTTTTAAAATACTATTGATATGTAATATTTTCCTAATGAAAGTTAAAAAAAAAAAGTTCCTATCATAGACGTAGTTAAGGATGGGAACAACACTGGCCATGCCACCCCCCACCCCAGTCCCATTTGAGACTAAATTATGATATTATTTTTCTTCGAATTATCATAAATTACTTAATTTTGTATGAAGAATGGAAATGACAATGCATTTGGAGATGCATTTTTATTCTCGCCTGAAGTCATGACTCTCCTCCAGTTCTTTCTTTCTTTAACACCTTTGCCTTCTCCAAAGAGAGCCTGGATACCCGACCCACATGGAATCCTCTCCTTGATGGTTGACTTCTGCAGGAAGCCCAGGGGTGTATACCATCCAGATGGGAAGACCTGGGCTAATTTCCCGTGCGAAACCTAGAACACCTGCAAGGGCTTGAAACCCACACAAAGGGAGGCCTTCTTTAGGAAGCCATGGTGCCCATACCTTTGGGACGATTTTTGGCAGGCCGGAAGCCTGTCTCGCTCCTGGGTTGGCAGTTCTCGGGGAGGAACCATAGGAGGTATCCCCGAAAGGGGGTTGGAGAAGGACATACCCTTTATGTTTGTCCTGGCTTCTTCTGGGAAGGCACCCCTGCGGGAGGAACTGGAAAACCACTAAAAATGGTTTCTTTCCCGGCGCGAGTCTTGCCTCCCTCCTGACAGGGTAGCCCCTTGGGAGGACTTTCCTGGTGAAGGTACCCTAGGTTCCTCTTGGAAGGCTGGAGACACTCCATAAAGTGATGACTCCCCTGGGAAACCTTGTTCTCCAACCCTGTGGTGGGGCCCTTTTCAGAGGATGCTTTCCTGCCAGGTAGGTTCAGGAACCTTTTCCGTCAGGGGTGCCCTGGTTTCTTTTGGGAAGGCACCCTTGGGACAGACAGGGGCCTGATGAAACACTCCTTGAAGACTTGGCCCCACCCCTTTGGTGAGGACCTTTTCCGGGAATGCAACTCAGCCAGGCAAGACTGCCTTCTTCCTGGGAAGGTAGTCCCAGAGGAGGACTTCCCCTTTGGAATGCCCTAGCTCTCTGTAGGAAAGCATCCTAGGGAAGGGGCTGGAGGCCATCCTCAGTGGATGTCTTTAGTAGGCACAACCTCTAGCTAAGTGCATTATGTCAGGGAACACAGAAAAACGTTACTTAAACAATGGAGAGGAGTGTTATGTTTTGGACAGCATCGTTATTCCTTAAATAAAAAAGAAAAATAATAATGATAATAGTTTGGATAGCATAAAAAGAGGAAAATGTAAATTTCTGCCAAGCAAGGGGTCCAAGGTTTATTTCATCGCAGATAAATCTCGAAGTCTATGAGTTTTCATCTTTAAAATAGAATCCAAAAAGATTTCCTTAGCGTTCAATGGTTTCCATGGTTCTCGTGACAGATTGATGGTGTTAATCTCTCAGAGGCAATTGGCAAGATACTTAAAGCTGTTTGAATGAAGATGCTACTAACGTAATATTTACAAGTAGATAAACTTTTCTTATTTTTGGAAACTTCTCATAAACAACAGTGAATAAAAAATACAACTGGTGACATGAAATGTCCCTTATAGTTGTAATAAAAAATCGAATTTAGAGATAACTATTTTGGAATAAAAACGCACAGTTCTCAAATTTAGGAAACAGAAATGTCAAGAAACAGCTTTTCCCATTTTAGTATAGTCACCTATCTCATATCTCCGTTTTCTGAGGTGCGACGGCCTTTCCGTGGCAAACAAAGGAATTCCTGAAGGGAGACTAGTACATACCTCGAGTCAAGAAGCATTTAAAACGCCCGCCCAAAATCCTAAGAATAACTGTAAAAAAGTGTTTTACTTTAAGAATAGAATAATCAGATAGTTGAAAAATTTGATCACATTTATTTATCAAATGATTATATTTTGTTGATTTTGAATAATTTCAACATGTTTACATATAACAATATCAACCTTGTTCCATCGCTTCAGTTTACATTTGGAAATGTGTAAACAATTTTGTTTTGTTTGAAAAGTGAACATGGAAACTAGCTCAGAACACTTTCAGAATAATTCCGATATTCAAAATGAACACGAAGGAGACGTTTCAAGTGCCTGTGGAACAAAACCAAAAGGGAAATTTGAAGGTAAGTTGTTTTATAGTTTTCTTCTAGCGTTATGGAAAGGAGGCCGTTTCCTGTTAGCCGCCTCTTATGACTCATTCATGACACCTGTTATCAGTTGACGACAGTAAACTGATATGATTTCCGGCCATATGCTAATTTTTAAATTACCGTAGTCATATTTCATGTTATATAATCAATTTTCTGTACTATTTGGGCGATCTGGGGTGCTCTTATCGGGCCAGTTAGCCTAACTAAGGCGGGGCTGACGAGAGGCCACCGTAGCCTATCTCTGCCCAGCCTTCCGGTGGAACGGAGGAAAATAAATGTAGGCCGATGCAATGTATAACTTAAGCTTAGCCCAATTTTATCATTATTACGGGAAATATTCTCATACTCTAGAGACTTTGCTCTCCATAGGCCTAGGCCTAAGGTAGGCCTAATAACCTGTTAGGCTAGTCTATCCCCCAGCCCGTATCTTAGGCTAGCCCAAAAAATTTTGGTGGACTTTAATATCAGAAGTCAACTAGGCTAGCCTTCAAGTCAGAGTTCAGTCAGTCGACTAGACTCAACAGTGGATTTCTGTTCACAGTAGGCTATTATGATTTTAATAGTAAAGAGAAAACTCCCGAATGTCATCTAGTAGACCTAGGATAGACAAAATTGATGTTGATGAAGCTTGCTCTTGATTCGTTGTGTGCATTGAGGTTAGGTTCTCTTTGCCATCAATTGCTGAAATTTGAAGATAGTACCACTGATAGAGTGATGGAGTCACGTATCATGAGATTCTCCTCATATTTGCACCTTTCATTTGTTAATAAATTTTGCCCTAAATCTATTGACCAGATTAATCACCAAAAGAACCCATAAACCTCTGGTATCCCACTTAGGCCTACTGTAAAGCACTGATCAGAAACTTGGACTATACAGGAGATCAGTTTGCCTAACAATGATTGGAGGAATAATATCTTTGTTCCATGTAGGCTATCTCTTTAAGGCATCCAACCATCTCGAGTACTACTTGTCAATCATCCATTAACAGTTTTAGTGGATATTTTATTCCCAAAAATAATGATTTTCATGTTTATGTGGCTACAGAAATAAGAACCAAGCATGCATGCCTCTATTTTCTTAGTTTCAGCAAATAATGATAATAACAATCTTTATGTAACTTAATACCTGTAACATTAGATTTTTCCCATTGTTTAACATACACATTTTAGGGAGAAATTATTGTCAGAAGTAATGCTAATGGAAACTAAAGGCTCACAGTTTGGGTAAAGGAATTTCAAGGTGAATGGAAATAATTGAAATTGTATGAAAAAAATTTTTTTCATCGGCGCTCGGACATTTTTTGTTTGATGGATTTCATATGGTGTTCATCATAAAGACAAAAATTTTTCCATGGTCACAATTAAAGGACTTCTTTGGAAATGGCAGAGTAGGTATGAATGGCAACATTAATATATCATTGAAAGTAACAAATGATTCTCACACCCAGACAAGAAATTGAATTGATAGTAAATCCTCCTCCTAGTAATGAATCACAGCCCTCAGCCTACACAATTTCAGATTCAGTAGCTATGTCCAAGAATGATTGTTGTAGAGCAGGGGTCTCCAAATGTTTCAATGTAAGGGCCACATTAAATATTTCCCACATTTATGCGGGCCAAAGGAAAGAAAATCAGTGTCAGTAATCTAATTTCCTCAAATATTACAGTATAAACATGGAAATATTAAAACATATCTTGTTGGAAAAAATCAGGGTCAACTAAATAGATTCCTGCCTTTAGTTTTATGCAACCAAATTAGTGTGACGAATGATACTGACGTTTCGACTTCAAAATTTCATTGAAATCAGGTTCCAGATTAGATGAGCCAATTGTAAGAATTGATTTCAAATGATCATCAGACAAATTTGCTCGATAGTTAGAATTCACATACTTCATTTTGGAAAATGTTTGTTCACACAAGTATGCTGTACCAAAAATGTACACAAAACTACAAGCAAACTTTATCAAATTTGGAAACTGATCTGGCTGCAGGCATTTATAAAACTCAATCAGATTTCCTTCTCTATACTTATCTTTCAGTCTGTCATCTGCCTGGAGATCAATAATTTCCATTTGAAATTGAGTTGGAAGATTTTCAGCATTGCAGTCAAATGGATTATGAAAGAGCCTGATTTCATATGCTTTGGCATCAAGGTCAGCAAATCGTTCCTGAAACTGTTTTATCAACTCTGAAATTATTTCATTTGCAAATGAAGAAGGAAATTCAACTTTACTTTCTGCATGAAATTTTTCACAACATGGAAAATGAGCAAAATTCTTAACTTTCACCTGGCCTTCAAGTAGCGCAAATTTTGTTCTGAATGCCTTGACATGAACAAAGTAGTCACTGATCAAATTTGTTTTGCCTTGCAACTTCAGATTCAATTGATTCACATGACCTGTCATATCTGCAAAAAATGCCAATTTCCAAATCCATTCACATTCTGATGCCAGTCGTGCGATATTATTTTTTCAAGGCCACCGGTAGATGAAAGTGCAGTCTTTATGTTAGGTAACATTGCAGATTACCCCAGTTGAGGCCTGACATGGGTTAGTCTTGTGTGTGTGTGTGTGTGTGTCTGTTTGTGCATTCGTGCTAGGCTATACATGACATAATTAGTAGGTGTTGTTACTTAAACCCTTTGTCATCATCCAGTGTCAAGTTTAGATAGAACAAAGTGGGTTTGAGATAATCAACATTTTTCATTCAATATTTTTGGACTTTAACTCTCAAGTACCCCTTCACTGGACTACCCCTTTTATTTTTCACATCGCATAATTGAAACCTGTTATGTGAATATCATGTACCACTTCCCACACCTACACACTACTTTCATTTTTATGTACAAACACACCCCCCACCCCCCCCCCCCCTCCCCATACTCTATGTTGCCGCCTTTCATTTTCTCACCACCTTTCACCACATGCTGCTTTCTCGCATCTTAGGCCAACCATCTAGACAAATGTGGTATGCTGTACATATTTCAGGGCAGTTGGCTGTAGTATATCAGCTCATCTACTTGTGCAGCCATTCATTGGACTTTGCTGTGCACACACACACACAGACACACACAGTGGTGGGACTGAGGTATCATGATTAGACATGCGATATCATATGAAACCTTTGGTATACACTCTAGTAATCATGGTATTTTTATTGTTAGGACCCCACCCCCTGAGGTCTCACTAGATTTCTGATTTGGTTTCCTTGTTTACCATCTGGGACTACTCTGCATAGCCAGAAAATAGATTTACTGGAATGGCAGGATGTAGGTCTATATGCAATTTTGCCTCTTTAGATTCCAAAACTTTGTTAAAAAACAAAATTTGATAGCCAATTCAGATAAAGTTGGCTTTGATATGCACATGACCTCAGTGTGTATACAATCCTAAGGGTGCCTCTTATGACCATTGAGTGTTGGTAAACCAGATATTTTGTGCATCACAGATAATTTTCTGCTTGTGAAACCATTCTAGGAGTAACTTTTATTTTTTTTTTTTGTAAGGGCTTGGGATTATTTTGAAAGTGATAAAGGCCTGGCTTTATCACATGTCTGGTTGCATTAACATAGAGCACTGTAGTAAGTATCTTTCCATGCCTTAAATCTAGGGGCTTGCCTTTCAATTTTTTGTAAATAGTATTTGCATGTACTATAGGCAAATACATACAATTGTGGTCATACATGTTTATTCTTCCAGAACAAACCTGTATTATCACAGTTGAAGACATGCTTTGGAAGGTGGCCTTTCTTGTCCATAAGGACAGTTGTGGATGGTGATGCAGCCTCTGTTAGACAGTGCTGATTCTTCTGTGTTTTTAAGTACTTAGGTCCATATCTTAACGAAGGTATCCAGCCAACCCTTACTATAGGCTTAAACTCCTTCTTGCAATCTTCAGTCCCAATAACAGATTTTGCATACAGGATAAGTAGTCTCGTGTAAATTTCCACCATCAACTGGGATACATGAGAAATTCCTTACTTTCAGCCTTTACAACCAGTTGACCTTCTTTACTTTTGTAGGACCAGCTATTACAATTCCATAAATCATTTCTTTGGGTTCTTGATGTGATCCTACTAGGCCTTTGGGCCATATCATTGGCATTCAAGCCCCAACTTCAAAGTTCTAAAGTTTTCATTTTCTGATCTAAGAGTTGGTACTTTACATAATTTTTTTGGCTATGCAGAACTCGTCTTAGCTTGTAATTGCTTCTTGCAAGGCATTTTGAATGAAACATGTGGAAAACTACACATAATCATGGATAGTAAACATGTCATGAGAATATGTTTTAAACAGGTCAAGTCAGACAAGCATGCAAGAGACTTCACTGCTAATAAAACACTTCATTTGTGTGGATTTTGTAATAATATGTTTCTATTGTGGAGTTTACCTTGGAACTTGTTTTATCAAATATTTTTGAAGTAAATACTATGTTCCAATTTTTATAAGAGAATTTGCATATGTTACAGGCCAGTTATATGGGTATGTCTAAGGAGAAAAGTCATAAAAAGTAGACCTCAGTTTGTAAGCTGCTACCTTCTGAACATGTTAGAAAAATCTGACTAACAATTTGGCTTTATTAAGAATGGTTGCTCAGGCATTTTGATTGAAAATGATAAAATTATATGAAATATCAAGTTTTTAGTACATTTGTATAACAAGTTCTATTATATTACTTCAGTTTTATTTTTTTCATTTGTTGTGATTAAATTCCTCATGACAAATTGGCCTACAAACTATAATATGTGAATTGTTTTAGATTTATTATCTGTACACTTTCATGAAGGTCATCCTATACTCTTGCACAATTTTTTTTTAGAATTTCAAATATAGTGCTAATTTTTTAGATTGTAATGTATTAAGAAGTCTCTTGGCTTATAAAACCTCAAATTTTCTGACTTAGTTACTGATAAACTGCTTAAAGTTGATGAGAGAAAAAAATTAATAAAGTAATAGTTTCAAGTATTTGCTATGGTTTAATACAGTATATCTTGCTTTGTTTGAGAGCTTATTTTTAGGGCTTTCTGCAAGAGTCTATCTGTATTGCTCAGTTGTGTAGAGTAGTTACTCACAGTTGATAAACAAGAAACTTTGGTGCGGATAGGTTATTTTACCAGCTAATTATTAATGGATTCACTTAAGTTTCGTAGAGGAAAGGTTAGTTAGCACTTTTTGAAGTATTTCTGACCATTGATTTTGTTGAGGTAAATGTTAGTCCTCGTCGTTAGATTAAGTCAGCTTTGTACTGGCAAGGGCTCTTGCTTCACAGCAGCCTGGAACAAATATTAGTCAGCTCATATTGAAGCATTTCTGACCATTGGTTTTGGTGTTGGTATGTCATGATTTGAAAATAATTATTGGGTAATTATGAACACTGTTGACTTTAGTAGAGGTATAAACGCACTTACAGCCTAGCCTATGTAAGGCTACAGTAGCTTATGGTGTAGTAGGGTAGCTGCAGCATGTATATATTCATGAAAGTGACTTTTACCTGAATTAAAGGGTGCTGTAACCTAACTACAGTTTTGTTCATGCCACTTACCTGACAGATATATATATAGCTGTATTTTCTGAAGTCCGACAGAATTTCAAAACTCGCGGCACACGCAGTGGGCGGCCAGGTGGTAGTACCCATTCCCGCCGCTGGGAGGCGGATATCAGGAACCATTCCCATTTTCTATTCATATTTTTTCTGTCGCCGGTCGGTAAACAACTGTTTACAGACCTCTGCTCAGGATTTTTTGGATTTGACTCGCTTTTAAGTATCTGATTGGTTTTTTGGTATTGAATTGGATTGTTGAATTGGCATGCGCGATAGTGGACCGTTTTTTGATTTTGGATTGACTTTTCTATAAAAGATATGTCTGGATCAAGTGCTGTGAGTTTCAGAGTGTGTGTGAGGACTGATTGTATGGTGAGGCTACCGAAAGCATCGGTAGACCCCCACACAGTATGTATGAGTTGTAGGGGGCATAATTGTTTGGTGGATAATCGGTGCAATGAATGTGAGAGATTGACCGATGATGATTGGAGAGTATATGAGTCCTATCGCCTTAAATTGGAGCGCGATAGGATCAGGAGGTCTTCCTCCAGGAGTGGTTCTACCAAAGGTAAGGCTAATATCTCTCCTGCATTAACACCTGTAGAGTTTGCAACCCCTAAACCTGTGTTGCCTTCGGGCTCTGATTCTGTGTCGGGAGAAGCTAATGCTCTCTCTCTTATTTTAGAGTCTCTACGCACTCTGGAGACCAAAGTGAAAGCCTTGGAAACTGGCTCGGTGCAAGTGTGTGATCGTGCCCCTAGTGTTGTGGAGGGGGCGTCAGATCGGCCCCATAATGCCTCTAGGCCTAGACCTCTATCAGACTCCCAAGACTCAGGGAGTAGGTATGTCGAAAGCCGCAAGAGGGTTACGGGGGCTCCCCACCGATCTGGCGTCCCTTCGGGCAGGCCTTGTAGCAAAGTCCCAGGCTGCCAACCGGAGCGCGCACGAGCGCGCGTCCTGAAAGAGTGCTTTTCGTCCTCCGAAGCGTCCTCCCCGCGCAAGGGGTGGAGCGCTCGGAGAGACTCTCGTCCTCTGAAAAGGACGTTTCGCGTTGAGGACGCTTCACGTCCTGTATCGCCGCTTTCGTCGGAGGATGCGTATGACGCTTTTCCGCCTCAGAAAAGGGGTAAGATCTCCTCCGATGAGGACGCTGGGTTGCGTGCACAGGCGCGTCTACCTGAGAAGCAGGTACCTGTACCTGTGAGAAGGAAGGAGGCGTCCCCTCGCCCCTCGTCTTCTCGCAGGATCAGTCCTGCTTCCTCTGTTCGTTCTTCTCCAACGAAGAACATTCTTTTGTCCCTTCAGGACCAGCTATCGACGCTTATGGCTCAGAGGACCCGCCCCAGCAGCAGTCGAGCCTAAGCGGTAGGAAGGACCTTAGACTGCCCGTCAAGAGGACGAAGCAGTCTCCTTCTCCCTCTCCTACTTCGTCTCGTTCGCCGATCGCTTCTCCTTCGGCGATTCGCCGATCTCGTTCGTCCTCTAGAAGGACGTTGCGTCAAGACGCTTTTGAGGAGGACGCTCAGCACGACGTTCGACAGGACGCTCGTCAGGACGCTAGGCAGGACGCTAGGCAGGACGCTTGGCAGGACGTTCGGCAGGACGCTCGACAGGACGCTTGTCAGGACGCTCGGCAGGACGCTTGGCAGGACGCTAGGCAGGACGTTCGTCAGGACGCTCGCCAGGACGCTCGCCAGGACGCTCGCCAGGACGCTCGGCAGGACGCTTGGCAGGAAGCTCGCCAGGACGATCAGGGCTCTTTTCAAGACGCTTTTGGGGACTCCGACCAAGAAGTCGTACCCCAAGACGCTAGTTTGCGCGCACAGGCACGTATTCCAGCGAAAATGTCTTCCCTTTCGTTTAAGAAACGTAAGGACGCTTCTCTGGCAAGTGAGGATGCCTCGGGTGGCGATAAGGACGCTTGTCCTCGTCAGGAAGCTCTACCTGCTTCAAGTGGTAAGCGTCATAGAGAAGACAGCCGAAATAAGGCTTCATCTAGCAAGGATAGGGGTCCTTTGATTAAGTCAAGACCCGACATTAGGACGCCCTCTCCGGACAGGCGGTCTCCGCTTCCGTGTAGAGAAGGAGAGCTGAGTAGTTCGGCTGACTCGGTTGAAGAGGAACCTTCTGCGGCCCCTTCAATTTCAGACTATAAAGTTCTCGTGCGGCTGTTGCGTTCTTCTTTCGAAGACAAGTTTCAGCCTGCAGCTCCCAAGTCTCCTCCTTCGCAGTTTTCATCATCTAAAACTGGTAAAACCCCGGAGTTTGTGGAGATGAAAACTTCGCTCTCCACTAAACGTGCGTTTAAGAAACTCCAAGATTGGATGGTACGAAGGAGAGATCAAGGCAAGACGACTTTCGCCTTGCCTCCAGCTAGACTCAGAGGAAAAGGGGGCATTTGGTATAGAACCAAAGAAGAAGTAGGAGTTCGTATCCCTTCTTCAGCTCAAGGAGATTTCTCCAGCTTGGTGGATTCGCAGAGGAGGTCTCTTTTATCCTCTGCTAAAGTGACCTGGACCTCTACGGAGACGGACCATCATTTGAAGGGTCTGCTCCGGACTCTTGAAGTGTTCAACTTCCTTGACTGGTGTTTGGGAGTTCTGGATCTGCAAGCGAGAAGCCCAGAATCTCTCAGTCTGGGGGAACTGTCCAGAGTGTTAGCATGTATGGACAAAGCCGTCAGGGATGGTTCGGAAGAGATCGTTTCTCATTTTGGAACGGCCTTATTGAAAAAGAGAGCTTTGCTGTGCAATTTCACAGCTCGTTCGGTAACTCCAGCTCAGAAAGCGGATTTGCTGTTTTCTCCTCTTTCGAACCATCTCTTCCCCCAGACTTTAGTTAAAAGGACCCTGACTAACAGTTTGCAAGAGGAAGGCAACGCAGGACCTTTTGGCCCAGTCTACAAGACGTTCGACAGTACCTTCAACCTCTTCAGCTGCGGTTCGACCGCCGAAGAAGGTTAAGCCCTTTCGTGGGGCTCCCCCCTCGAGAGCAGCTCCTCGAGGGAGAGGGTTTTCACGAGGAAGAGCTTCCTTTAAGTCAAAGCCTTCCAAGTGAGAAGCATGTCCTTCAGACAAACCAGTCGGAGCCAGACTGAAGTTTTTTTTGCGGGGAGCGTGGAGAAGAGAGGGACACGGACTCTTGGTCCCTCAAGATCGTGGAGGCAGGGGTACCAAGATCCCCTTTTTTAGATCTTCCCTCCTCTTTTCTATCGACTCCCAGAGACCTTTCTCCATCCTATCAGGGAGAGAAGAAGAAAGTATTATTCGATCTCCTTCAACAAATGATCGAGAAAAGAGCGGTGGAACAAGTCGCGGACCTGGGGTCCCCAGGTTTTTTTACAACAGGATTTTCCTAGTACCGAAGCAGTCGTCAGGGTGGCGTCCAGTTCTAGATGTAAGCAGGCTCAATCTTTTCGTGGAAAAGACCAATTCACGATGGAGACGCCTCATTCTGTTCTGGGAGCCTTGAGACCGGGCGACTGGATGGTGTCCTTGGACTTGCAGGACGCGTACTTTCACATCCCAATCCACCCTCTTTCAAGAAAGTATCTAAGGTTTGTCTTAGACAAAAAAGTGTGGCAGTTCAGAGCTATGTGTTTCGGCCCCTCCTGACCACGGCTCCAATGGTGTTCACTGTAGTCATGAAGAACGTGGCGAGGTGGCTACACTCTTCGGGGATAAGAGTTTCCCTGTACCTCGACGACTGGCTGATCAGAGTGTCGTCGAGAGAGAAGTGTCTGGAGACTTGCAGTTCACTTTAGCCCTAGCAAAGTCCCTGGGACTTCTGGTCAACCTCGAAAAATAAAAGTCGCATCTGACCCCCAACACAGTTCCATCGTGTATCTGGGGATTCAGATGGATTCAGTGGCTTTTCGAGCGTTTCCGTCCCAGGAACGTCAGCGGCTAGGCTTAGAAAAGATCTCAGCCTTCCTAGGGAAAGAGACTTGCTCGGCGAGGGAATGGATGAGTCTGCTGGGACCATTTCCTCGCTAGAAAGGTTTGTTTCCTTGGGAAGACTGCACCTCAGGCCTCTCCAATTTTTCCTTGCGGATGAGTGGAAGGCCAAGGACGATCTCAATGCCATATTGAGAATATCGCTTCCGATAAAGAACCATCTAAGATGGTGGTTGGACCCTCAGAAGCTTCAGGAAGGTGTGTCCCTAAGTCTTCTGAGCCCCGACCTAGTGTTGTTCTCCGACGCTTCCATCACGGGCTGGGGAGCAACACTAGGAGGGAAGGAAGTGTCAGGCTCCTGGAGAGGGGAACAGGTAGCCTGGCATATAAATGTCAAAGAACTGGCAGCAATATTTGTCTGTCCCTGCAGTTCTTCGAAAGGAGTTTGAAGAACAAGATTGTTCAGGTAAACTCGGACAATACCACAGCACTCGCTTATTTAAAAAATCAGGGAGGAACACGCTCCAGAACTTTGTTTTCCCTGGCGAAAGAGATTCTGCTGTGGGCAAAGAGAAGAAATGTGACAATCCTGACGAGGTTCATTGCAGGAGTGCAAAACGTCAGGGCAGATCTTCTCAGTCGTCGGGAACAAATCCTACCGACGGAATGGACCTTGAACGAAGACGTGTGTCGAGACCTTTGGACGTTGTGGGGACGTCCGCTGGTCGACTTATTCGCGACGTCAAGGACCAAGAGACTTCCTCTTTATTGCTCCCCGGTCCTGGATCCAGAAGCGATCGCAGTAGACCGCGTTGCTTTGGAATTGGACGGGTCTAGACCTGTACGCCTTCCCACCATTCATTGATTTTGGGGGAAGTCATGAGGAAGTTTGCGGCCTCAGAAGGGACGAGGTTGACCCTGATCGCTCCGATGTGGCCAGCGAGAGAATGGTTCACAGAGGTCATGTCTTTCCTTGTAGACTTTCCAAGGACATTGCCCTGGAGGAAAGATCTACTCAAACAGCCTCACTTCGAAAAGGTTTCACCAAACCTCTCCGCTCTGGGTCTGACTGCGTTCAGACTATCGAAAAGTTGGCCAGAGCGAGCGAGAGGTTTTTCGAAAGCAGCTGCGAGAGCAATCGCACATGCAAGACGTGCTTCCACAAGAGCTGTTTACCAATCGAAGTGGGCTTCCTTCAGGGCATGGTGTAAAAAGGAGGGAGTTTCCTCTTCCTCGACCTCTGTGAACCAGATAGCTGATTTTCTGCTCTTTCTCAGGAATGTGCAGAAATTAGCGGTCCCTACCATCAAGGGATATAAAAGCATGTTGTCAGCGGTTTTTAGGCACAGAGGCCTTGACCTTTCTGACAACAAGGACATTCATGACCTTTTAAAATCTTTCGAGACTTCGAAGATTCCTCAAATGAGACCTCCGTCATGGAACCTTGACGTGGTTCTTAAATTCCTTATGTCAAGTCCTTTCGAACCGCTTCAGGCAGCGTCTCTTCGAAACTTGACAAGGAAGGCTCTTTTCCTAACTTCTCTTGCGACGGCTAAGAGAGTTAGTGAAATTCAAGCGTTTAGTAATTTAATGGGATTCAAAGGAGACAATGCTGTCTGCTCGTTGAACCCAACTTTCTTGGCGAAGAATGAAAATCCTTCGAACCCGAAGGATTTTCATTGGTCCTCGAAAACTTTCGAGATCAAGGGTATGTCAAGTCTGGTGGGCCAAGAACCAGAGAGAGTCCTGTGCCCGGTCAGGGCTCTCAAGTTCTATGTACATAGAACAAAAGAGGTAAGAGGTCCCTCAGGTAATCTCTGGTGCTCTGTGAAGAGACCAGAGTTACCTTTATCGAAGAATGCTGTTGCTTTCTTTCTAAGGGACGTCATTAAGGAGGCTCATTCATCTTTCCAGAAGACTGATTTGAGCCTCTTACGAGTGAAAGCGCACGAAGTTCGAGCTGTCGCTACCTCTCTTGCCTTCCAAAAGAACATGTCAATCAAGGACATTCTTGATTGCACCTTTTGGAGGAGTAACTCCTCCGTCTTCGCCTCACATTACCTAAGGGATGTGAGAACGATTTACGACGATTGTAATTCACTGGGGCCATACGTTTCTGCGGACACAGTCTTGGGGTCCGGAAGTAGCTCTGTCCCTATCCCTTAGTTAGGATTAGGTTAGTTTGGTTGTTGTGTTTTTAGGTTGTGGTGAGTCTTATGTGAAGATCTCCCATCCTTTAGTTAGTTTTAAGGGGTTTTTGTGAATGGTTGGTCAGGTGGTGGTCAGTTGCTTCGTTGCCCTCATATGTATGGCCTCGATGGTCTTGTCACGTTGAGGTCTCGTACCCGTTGACAGATCATCCAGAGCGCACCAGCACTACAGGTCTCCACCTGGCTGGCAACTCTGATTGAAGCAAAAGCAGCCTTAAGTGACAGTAATCACATAGTCTACTTTGCAAACAGGTGAGGAACCAAGATGTATATCATCTACTTAATTTAAGTTTCCTAAAAAATCCTATTCTGTCTCTTCCCACCATCCGAAGGTGGGATTCAGCTATATATATATCTGTCAGGTAAGTGGCATGAACAAAATGTTATTGTTATTATACAATTAAGTTTGTTCATACTTACCTGGCATATATATATAATTAAATTGCCCGCCCTCCTCCCCTCAGGAGACAGTGGCATTAATAAATATGAATAGAAAATGGGAATGGTTCCTGATATCCGCCTCCCAGCGGCGGGAATGGGTACTACCACCTGGCCGCCCACTGCGTGTGCCGTGAGTTTTGAAATTCTGTCGGACTTCAGAAAATACAGCTATATATATATCTGCCAGGTAAGTATGAACAAACTTAATTGTATAATAACAATAACATATTTTGGGCTAAGAATACATACCAATGAGGAAATATGGTCCAAATGAGAGATAGGTAATTCTTAAGGGAGAATTACATTCACCACTGGGGTCTGGAGGGCCAGTTTCATACATTTCTTGACCTTAAACAGTTTTTTCTGAGGAAGGGGATTCAGAATTATCTTCACATCAGTTTTCATAGAACCAATGGGTAGATTATATTAGTATTCATAAATGGGGACAATCTGTGGGTTATGCAGAGATGATATAACCAGTCCCCGGGGTACGGCATTCTGACTTCACAGCGCTTGGCTCATGGTGCTGTCAACCTGATTTTACGGTTCTGTACTTTGTTTTACAGCGTCATAACCCGGTTTTATGCATAAGCACCATTTATTCCCTTTATTATTATGATGTTCCGGTTTACAGCGGTTTTCAGGTTATGCCGCACCGTTAGGAACGGAACCTCTTATGCAACCAGGGACTGCCTACTGCCAAGAATTACTAGGGGTGTGCTTTGTTACAGTAGTTTTCTTTGAAAGCTGAATCTGCTAGTAGCCCAGACTAATCGTCAAGAGGGTAAGAAAGACGCCCACTGATGACATGATGACAATGGAAGTGTATGTAAAAATGTAAAAGTAAGAATAAAGTCTGTTTGCATTATCTACAATATCAGTACAGGCAGTTTACAAGTACAAATACGTAATACTATAATTACTAACACAGTATAATAAAAGGTTACTACTGTATTACACAATGCCATTGTCAAATTACATTATTTATTAACAAAAATGGATGAAAATTAAAGCAGGGTCAACACATTACTAGTATGCCACAAAAACACAGTATCAACAACTTTCTTAAAAATTTATTTGAACTTGGATCTTCAGGCTTTGTAGTGACAAGCGTATCCAAAAAAAGAGCAAAGAATTGAAGAAGTTAAGAGGGCATTGTAGTTATTACAGTTGCACATGTATCTGGTAAAGAAGTGACCAGTAGATTCTACATATACATACTATACATATATAGAATTTATATATAATTGCCTTGGTTGTTACGCCCAATTATTGGTAACTCATATTCTTAGTAATTATTAAGTGGAGTCCCAATTCATTAATGTTGTCATTATTGTAATGATGATGCTTTTCTAGATGTAAAGATGTCAGTATTAGATAAGATGGTATATTTAGGTTTTAGTGGAGAGAATTGGATATTTGTAGATGATATTTCATTGGAAAATTTAATTTGAAATGTAATATGAATATAGGCAAGAATTAGGGTCTAGAGGTTTCACCAAAATTGTGCAACTGTTAGAAGGTTTGATTATTTATAGCGTTTTAATGCCGTAGATTTACGCTGGTTTTCACTCGATTGTATCTATAATAGAGATTACCGGACCGCATTTCATGTTTCATTCCATATTAATTCATTTTTGTAACTTTTTTGCGATTTAGCTATGAGGTACATTTTCATTCTCTCTCTCTCTCTCTCTCTCTCTCTCTCTCTCTCTCTCTCTCTCTCTCTCTCTCTCTCTCTCTCTCTCTCTCTCTCTCTCTCTCTCTCTGGCTTTTAAGTATGTTTATGTGAAAGTTTGGTAAAACTGTATTTTCTTGGCCCAAAAATATTTTTTCCGGCTCGTGTCCCAGTACTTAATCGGATTATTCTATGCAGATACTCATGCTTTGGTCTTGCATAAAAAGAAATATAGATATTGTGTCGTCTTTGCACTAAAATGGTACGAAGAGAATCTTACACAATACAGTAAAGCATAAAAAAATAATACTTTTCTTTAGCTACGTTCTTTCGTCTTCATTTTTCATTCCACTATCTTCTTGTGGCCATGAACTAGCCCCCAAGGTTAAGACGATTGGCTCACTGAGTCGTATCGTAATGAACTTGCGAAAACTTGTTGTTTGCTGTTGCTGAAAGCATGGTGATGCAGTCTTCTACCAAGTCTTGTAGGTCTGTTGGTGGCTTTTTTTCTAAAGAGAGTAGTAATTAAATGGTTTGTTAATTTTTGGCTAGTGATGTGACGTAAAAGAGCTCGTGGTTGATATCTGGGACCGTGGAATGCGTTTCGTGGTGACGTCTTCAGATGGATTTTTTTTTTGTCTTGTTTGCGAGTTACATATTGTTTTTCTTTGTACATTTGTCCTGTATATTGTCACATGTGGGTAGTCTTTAGTTATATTCAGAATTATCTTTTAAGTAGCTTGACTTTACACATTGCAATGAACTCATCTGTGTAATGGATATATATATAATATATATATATATATATATATATATATATATATATATATATATATATATATGTGTCCAGAGTAAATTGTATTGAATCTATGTATCTATTATCTATCTATATCTTTACATATTTATGTCATCAGTATTTCTTGTGTCTTAACATATAATTTTTATAAACAATCAGAAATTGTCCGATTTCTTGGTCATAAATAATATCAACCATCCATTGCAAGGTCTTTAAACCTTGATCCACTGAAGGTGGGGCCTATCACTGTCCTGTCTTTCATCATTTTCATGATTTCTATACCAGTAAAAAAGGCAGAGACGTCGTATTTGCTATTCTGCAATAATGAATAAGTGGGTTCGCTCCCTTATCTTCTGCGGTATTTGATTTTCCTCTCCCCGTCAAAGGAAATGTTATGAACCTCATGTAAGGTAGGCTTGACCCTTTCGGCTGGCTTACTTTTCGCTTACTCAGGAAGTAAGCCTACAAACCACTTTGTTGTTGTTGAGGGGGGTGGGGGGATAGGAAAGCCTTAAAAGGTCTGAAAAAGGTGTTTCGCGTTGATTCAAAGATACAGGAATTTTAGGAGAGGATATTTATGATCTATTTATTACAATGAAAATGTAAAAAATAATGTGCATGTTAAATAGTGTAGAACAATTATTTATAATAAAATATAGCGTATTTATTTCATTTTTCATTGGTGAAACAATTCGTGAATTAACCGTAGATTTTAGCACGCGCCCGAGTAAGGTAGGGTTCGGATCACGCCTCCTTTTTAGGTATTTATTTTTGTTTTTACATTATTGCTGTCATTTGAAATGACTATTGTCAATAAGAACGTCTAGGTCAGATGTCAGGTTTTCCTCTCTCTCTCTCTCTCTCTCTCTCTCTCTCTCTCTCTCTCTCTCTCTCTCTCTCTCTCTCTCTCCTTTTCACGGATTTTAATTCTCAGCGCTGTAAGGGATACAGTCTGTTCGAATGCAATAACAGTTATTAAAAAAAAGATGTAACCAAATCTTTATTATGTACAGCAGTGTTCTTGTGCTTATATATTTTTGTGGACATTGCATATATTTATTCAAGTTACCTTTTATTCTTTTTCATTCTTGCAGTTTGGCAGTTTAGCATGACACAATCTGCGCATAAAGTTGCACTCTATTGTCCAATGAAAATGTAACCTTGTTTTATTTTAAAGGACGCTTAAAAATGAAATTTTATTTAAAAAAAGATGTTTGGATTGGTACACATCAACCTACCAGAAATAATGAAAACGAAAACAATCATTAAAACAATTTGATCAAGATGCACCATCCATCGACCTAACACTAATTAGTGGGTTACCTGTAAATTACAGTTTCTGGAATACGGCGGAGCAGTTTTTCAGTCCAGGAGTAATAAAGGCAATTGAGGAAGTTCATGAAAGGGAGAAAAAGTCCTGATGTTGTTGATCTCTGGTCCAATTAACGGAGTTGTTGCTGCCGTTGTTGTTGTTGCTGTTGCGGTTGTGGGACGGGGGAGGAGGTCCTTAATTTGGGGTATGGGAGGATGGGGGTGGGCTAGCAGTTATTAAATCTTCGAAGGGTCTTGGAAGGATGGATAAATCTCTCTCTCTCTCTCTCTCTCTCTCTCTCTCTCTCTCTCTCTCTCTCTCTCCCCGTAGGGGATTAATGCCGTCAATGCACCTCACGTAGTGCCACTGTAGGTATTACTAATGGGTATTTGCAACGTCCCATCGGCCCTTAGCTGCATCCACTGTTTAGCCTTTTACTCTAATTCCATTCCCACTACCTTTCTGCAGTCTTGCTGGCCAGCCTCTCTAACTATTAATTCTAGAGCAAATGAGGGAGGTTTCTCTCTCTCTCTCTCTCTCTCTCTCTCTCTCTCTCTCTCTCTATAGCTGTTCAGCACTAAAATTCCATCTTTTCACAATTTTGGGCAATGAATGGCGGAAAGTGCCCCAGTGCTTGGCTTTAAAGCCTGAATTCATAATTCCCCCCCCCCCCTCTCTCTCTCTCTCTCTCTCTCTCTCTCTCTCTCTCTCTCTCTCTCTCTCTCTCTCTCGTTACTATAATTGGTGAAAGCTGTCAGCATCAAAAGTCTCCTTGCCACGAAATAACACAAAGGAAGGGTCATGCACAGAGATTCAAGAGGTCCGCAGGTCGAAAGGATGCTGTCGTAAGATAATGCCTTTGAGGAAGAGGAAATCTCGGGTAATGATAGGGTCGGTGACGTCCTGGCGATGTCATGTCTCCGAGGGGCATGGCGAATAACGTCGAAGACGACGACTTGGTTAACAACGACAGCCGCGTCGTGTCCTTGTGTCGATTGTCAGAGCGAATGTGATATCAGGTGAAAACGTGTCGTTGCTTTGTTACGATGCGTACAGGTGAAACCGGTGTTTGTGCTTGTTTGTTTATGCGATGAAGTTAGGATTTTTGATTTGTATTGTGGTGTCTTGTTTGTGTCCTGTGTTTAATCAGTATTTTTTTTTTATCAACAAAACTGAATCATTTGAGCTCTAAAATATGTAAACGTGGATTTTTTTCGTTGTTAGAGAATCTTGGTTGATTGATTTTTCATTTAGAATATAATTATTCAGGACATTTTTATTCATTTATGGAATAATTACTCACTACATTTTAATTCATTTAGGGAACAATTACTCAGGACATTTTAATTCATTTAGGGAACAATTACTCATGACATTTTAATTCACTTAAGGAATAATTACTCATGACATTTTAATTAATTTAGGGAATAAGTATTCAGGACATTTTTAAGTTCCTTGAACCAAATGAGAAAATTGTCGTTTGGATTTGTCATGATTGAGGGAACCCTCCTCCTCCTCCTCCTCCTCCTCCTCCTCCTCCTCCTCCTCCTCCTCCTCCTAATGAAATCTGTTAAATTTAATGGAATTCACAACTTCAAGTTGAATAATTCTCAACTTTCTGAATAAAATCCACGAAAATGTCTGGACTTACCTGCTGTAATTAGCCATTTTTTCCGTACACGATTGTTTGAGGTTAATCTGCCAATCATAGATTATGGAATTATCTTCAATTAAGAGAATCATCTCGTGTTTCTGCTCTTTTTGCCCAATTATCAGCATCTTGGGTATGGAGAGATAGAGGAATGGTGTAGAATTGCGAGTTGATTTGTGTTCGTGAGTGTTAATGCGAAAATGCGTTGTGTTTTTATTCATGCCATCTGGTTGTTGTTGTCGGGAAAGAAAGGCAAAATACATATGATGATTATATATAGTAGCTAACTTTATGTAAAAAGGATAAATGTAGGTTTTTTTTTAAAAGATTTGCCAATGAAATTCAGTGCACCATGAGGGGCTCTGTTGTTTTTAAGATTAAGCTGGCCTTATGCCAGCACGGGCTCTTGCTCATAGAGCAGCCCGTATGGAGGGCTCTTGTAACATAATATATATTTATGATAGAATGAGATATTCAAAGTATACATAAGCTAAAATAGTACGTAAGTGTTCTCACGTGAATACTCGACGGATCTATATGTTCTTTGTATTCAATATTTATGGTTACACTTTCAGTATACAGAAATTTACATGAGCTCAAGTTAACCGTTAAGTGCTGTTTAATTTTGATGCATGAAAAAAAAAAAAAATATATATATATATATATATATATATATATATATATATATATATATATATATATATATATATATATATATATATATATATATATATATATATATTATATATATATATATATATCAGTGTATTCATAAAAATGTTTATTCCAGATTTTTCTTTGGCACGTGATTCTGAAAAATCCGTGTAAATTTTATGCAAACCGTTATTACGGCCGTATAAAGAATTTTGGTATACATTAGCAAAACTACATTAGTTTTACACCCTGTAATTTTTTGCCCTTTTGAATGCTTCACTTGAAAGTAACTCTTGCAGAAAGGTATCATATTCCCACAATTGTTTATTGGTGCAAGACGAGCTTTATTTTAAACATAATAGAATTTGTGCTACGTCATCGTTTGCCAGCCAACGGAAAGAAGCGACCCCTTGAGAAGTTTTAAATCAGGGAAAATGGGCGTGAAATATCCGTAGATTTTCACCGAGTAATTCTGTCTTTCGTACGCAGTTATTTTTATTGTTTTGCCATATGTACACTGGCCGGTGGTTTGGAACTCGATATCATCCATAAGCCGCACAAACGTCATATTAGTCCTCGTATCCCAACATTAGATGACCCTCCTCCTCCTTTCCCCTCGGGAGGGGCGATCATCCATCCCCAAATATTGCTAGCTGTTGCTATTATGCCTTCCCTCTTGCTTACGGTTTCCTGCGGTCGTGATGCATCTACGAGCGGAAGTCGGAATTACAGGCGACAGTAAACTTCGTTTTGGTCCAGCACGGAGCCCATTTCGCTCTGCTTCCAGGGAAGGGTTGGGGGATTGGGGGGTGGGGTTTAGATTTATAGTGGACGTTTAAGGGGTGGGTGGATGGGTGGGCGGAACAAACCTGGAGTGGGGGGATTTGGCGCCGCTGAAAAGTGGGGTTTTCAAGATTTACTGCGCTTTTCAGCCAATTCTCTTCATTATCTTGACACTTCGTTGGGGCGGAATAGCGGTGGAATCTGTCAGTTTTCGGTTATATATTGTCTGTTTTGCGGTCTCGCAGGGGAGTTAGCCTTGTTGGAACGAATACTTATATTTCATTTTAGTTGAATTATGTAAAGGAAGTACTTTACCTTTAGTGAAGAAAGGAAATAGGTAATGTTCTTCCATTAAAAAAAAAATGCCGCCACATGGTCGTAACCCACGTCGTCGTAAATTTCCAAATGTTTCAAGAAGTTTATTTTCAAAGATGCCTTAATTTTCACGAGGAACTCGGCAGTTGTAAAACTGTGAGTAAATATATATTTAATTTTTGATAAATTTGTAACCTTCACTAAAGACTGAAATGGCATTCCTCCATTAAAAAGAAGAACATCAAATTTGCCGTCCTGTGTTCCCAACCCACGACGTCGAAAATTTTCAAAGGTTCCTAGAAGTTTATTTTCAAACACCTGAATTTCCACGGGTTACTTGGCAGTTGTAAAACAACGTGATCCTATTTTTATGCAGATTGGACGTAAATTGACTTCTGGGTCAGCTCGCTTCTCTTCCTAAATCACATTGCTTTGGTTTTCCCTCATACAACTTACGTTGCTGTGGCAGAAATTGGAGGTCGAGGTCCAGTTGTTAGTTTGTCTTTTTTATTTCAGATTTATGCTGTAGGAGGGGTTTAACACACATACAGACGTACTGATATTTGTATGCATAGTATACATTATTATTATTATTATTATTATTATTATTATTATTATTTATCTGTAATGACCCTTCATTTAAACATTTTATTGAATCTGATTGCTGCTACATTGCTACATTGTAGCAGCTATAAGATTCAATAAATTATTATTATTATTATTATTATTATTATTATTATTATTATTATTATTATTATTATTATTATTATGAAGTCGTACGCCTTTTACTTTTATGGGTATTCTTCTGTATGTTTTGCCCTTTCTATTTTTGTGTATGTGTAATATTTCAGTCATTATTTAAAGCTAAGACATGGTCATTTGTTAAGCTTTTAACGAAATGGATACTTTTGTTTGCATAAGGTTTTTTTGGCGACTCGACCTAGTACATACTTACATACATACATACATGCATACATACATACATACATACATACATACATACATACATACATACATACATACACACATACATATATACACACACACACATATATATATATATATATATATATATATATATATATATATGTTTTTATTTATTTATATCAGTTATGATGTTATTAAAAAGTAAATTTTATATGCCATTGAGGTTGCCTTTGTTTATGTCAGTATGCGGTGAACTAAATTCTCTGAATTGATCCTTTGTTTTGTTTTAAATATGAAAAGAGAAGGAGGGGGTAGGTGGGCGTGAGGCCCCTTTGGAAGGAGTGGGCGTGGTGTTCCGGTGGGTTGTTGATGTGGGTGGAGTGATAGCGACAGCGGAGGGAGAGAGAGGAAGGAAGAGTGTGTGTATAGCCGTCGTTCAGTGTGTTGACAGCGTGCCGCTTCTTCTCACAACTTTGTATAACTTCGTTTCTGTGTGGCCGTCTGTTAAGTGTTGTCTATGTGTACCTGTGTGTGTTTTTTTTTTTCAATGCTAAAAGCGACCAAGTTGGAAAGTGTGTTTAAAGCCGTGTTCTTGTTTTTATTATTATTTTATGTGCTGGGCGATACTTTATTGAAATGCAGATTGTTTTTATTTGTTTTGTTCTGAAGTCCGTAAAGTGGCCGATATTGTTTTCCGATGATTCATGTGTCAAAAAGAGGAGTAATTAAATGCTGTGACTTTCATACTGCAACTACGTGTGTTGAACGTTTTTTGTGACTTTTGTTATTATATGATATATATATTGTATTTATTATATATCTAGATATATATAAATGTATATGCATATATAGTACACAATATTTGTTTCCCATAGTCGGGGTTCGCTCCAGAAATTAATATGTGTACATGTGTATGTCTTCCAGTATACTTTACATGTTATTACGTCTTCGACGTCACTTTATGATATATCTTTGTGACTTTTGGTATTGTGCAACGTACATCAACAGAAAAAATCCTATCAAGTCTTTCCTCTTAACACCTGAAGAGAAAAAGAAAAAAAAAGAGTTTCGGCTGTGCATTCAGTGTGCATAAACAGTTTCCTGTACCGGTGCCTGTGATGGGAAGGTTGAGCTTAACAGTTGGCTGAAGATCTTTGTCAAGCTTCGTGCAGTTTCCCAGGATTACTCTGCCGTCTGTGCCAGCTCTGGATAAGTGTCAAGTTCTTGGAAAAGCTCGATTTGCCCTTAGAATCTGTTTTGTATCTGTTTCATCTTTCCCTCGTAGGAGGTAGTGCCATCAGCCAGTTCCTTGTTGGACGAGTCGGTTTCATGCTCGACTACCGATCTCAAGGTCCGAGTTAGAGTCCCCTCTCTGCCAACAGGGAATCAGAGGAATTTATTTCTTGATGTGGTTCGGATCCCACAATAAGCTGTGGGTCCCGTTGCAAAGAAACCAATCGGTTCTTAGGCACATAAAAATTTCTATATCTAATCCTTCGGGCCAGCCCTAGGAGAGCTGTTAATCAGCTAAGTGGTCTGGTTAAACTAAGATATACTTAAGTGCCATCAGTGCACCTCATGCGGTGCACTGTAGGCATTACTTAAGGTTCTTTGCAGAGTCCCCTCGGCCATTAGCTGCAACTCCATGATTTTTCCTATAACTGTACCTCCTTTCATATTCTCTTTCTTCCATCTTCATATCCACCCTCTCCTAACAATTGTTTCAAAGTGCTACTGCCAGGTTTTCCTCCTGTTACACCTTCCAAACGTTTCTACTCTCAATTTCCCTTTCAGCGCTGAATGACCTCATACTAGGTCCCAGGTCTTGGCGTTTCGTCCGAATTCTATATTTTGTTCTATCTTATTGGTGTTTTGTATTTCTGAATAGGGACTGAGTGCGTTGCAGACGATTGCTGTTGTCGGGGTGTGTTTTATCATATTCACTCAGAAGGGGTAATGCGAGTGAAATGCTATCAGTTGGGTCTCTGCTGGGCCGGGAATGCAGGGCTGCCGTTTTGAGGAATTTCATCTACTAGTGTGGCTTTCTGGTGACATCTGGCAACCCTCCGTTGCTTTTCTGACCACAGGCTGCGGCACTGAAGAATAAAATTCTTCACTTTGCCTTCATGAGCTGAGATAAACAGTGTAATTGAAGCTCGCGAACGTTCGCTTCCGACTACGATTTCTTTGACAATCAGAACTGCGTAACACTGCTAAAAGCCACTGTTGTGAAGAAAAAACGGCAACGCTGTCGGGAAGTTGGGTAAAACTCGCTGGTATGCTGAGCAGTAAGCCTGCCCGAGTCTAACGTTACTGGCTATTGAAGACCAAGAGCCCAAACCAGCAAAAGGCAGGCTAATTTAACTAGCCCATGTAAAAGCCTTAGGTACAGAAGTACTAAGGTTCCAACTTCTTTTATGGCTGGTGTGGATCAGTTGGTAGTGCCCTTGCCTGTCAATTGGTAGACCTGGGTGCGATCCCGATGTCGTCTGAAATAACGAGTGGAAGTGGATGAAATTTTTGTGTGATGATTCCGCTTTTGATGGATTAATTTATTTAACGTTTATGTGGATTTTCTTGTTGGCAGTTTGCATATGCTCCAGATTCACGGTCTTGGTATCCATGAATAGAATGTTTTGACGGATGGACCAATTTTTCCTGTTTAGGCGTTTTTCTTCCATATTTTCATATTGAAGGAGTTTGTCGCATTTATTTGCAATTCCTTTTCTATGATTAAAAGTTTGACTATCCATATTTCTCTCTAGCGTCTGTTGTTTCGTATGATGCAAATGGTTCAGTTCCTGCCTGTTACTCAGGTATGTGTGTAACAGTATTAATTCTGTGTTTTTTTTCGTGGCTTTTATTCCTTTGTCAGCATAACGATCTGTAACGAGGAAAAATTAATGTTTCATTTTTGTATGTTTTGGATGGTTTACTCTGCCAGGTAGATTCCATTTTCTCTCGCTTGTGTTCACGGAAGAAGCTCATTGGGCTTTACATTCCGTATACCGAAGGAGTTTAAACTAATTTCTTTTTCCAAAATTGCAGCCCCCTGGCGTTTTTCTATCTTGCGGAAACGGCTTCACCTGCTCACAGTCGGAACCTAGACTTTTTCATAAGTAAATTATGTTCGTAAATAAAAAGGTCATATTCGTGAACAGTTATTTACTTAGGATGCATTATCTGCCAATGTTTGAGTTTCAGATTCTTTATTCCTGTAGTCCCCCACAGTTACCAAAGGAACTGTCTTTCCTTTAAATCTTCAGCTGAAAACCCTTATTGTCAGAGTCAACAGACCATAAATCCGAGAGGGCTCCAAAGAAAAAAGTCATAGGAAAAGGTGATAAGTAAATAAACACGAGGGAATAGGAAATAGAACTACTGCACCTGAATTCTGGAGACGTCAGCAGAAAGCAAAAATGAATTAGCTCCTCGCTTGAACTATAAACAGAAATAAACTATTTCCTTTGGGGCCGACAAGAAGAATCTTTGTTTTCCCGTTTTCCCCCTCACAGCAAATTTATAAGTAAGGTGAAACAGGTGTAGCATTTTCTATTTCATATTTATTTATTTATCACCTTTACCTGTAAAACTTGCCTCTCATTGCTGGTTGATTTCCCTTTGGAGCCCTCTTGGGTTTATGGCCTGTTGACTGTCCATAAGGGGCTCAGTTGGAGATTCGGAGAAAGATGGCAACAAATATCTTTTAAGCTATTTCAGTCTCCTCAGTGCCGTCATAATATTTTTTGGATTATGTTTTTGATGGAATAGTTTTCCTTAGTATCGTCTTCCTTTAATTACAGTTCGAGGGACTGAAAATTTATATTTCTGAACTGCATTACTTAATCTGCTTTCTAGGTGGGAAGAAAGGCAACTGTGATTGAATTCAAGGGCTTCAGATTTCCAAATTGGGATCTGTAAATCCCTGTTAAGCCGTATTTACAAATCGTGCTGCATAATGAAGAGATAATTTTCACGGAGGGCCAGGAGATAGAACTTGAGGTTGTTCTCTCTCTCTCTCTCTCTCTCTCTCTCTCTCTCTCTCTCTCTCTCTCTCTCTCTCTCTCTCTCTCTCTCTCATAAGCTGTGAAGTTTAACAGTTATTTCAATATAGATAAAATTTTTGTGCTTGTGTAATGTGCACATTTGTCAGAATTTTGTTATATTATTATTATTATTATTATTATTATTATTATTATTATTGTTTCTGGAATAGAAAAAACACTACTGATGTTTAGTATATTGTTCTAGATAGGTGAATTGTTTTCACGTATTAATGGAACCATAATTGACTGGTGTGTACTATCGGTACACCTAAAAGAATCTTAGCCGTACCATTAGCTACTTAGCATGCCAACGAAATTCGAACTAAGCAGTGAAGTGTGTGCGACCATAAAGTGATTTTTTCTTTTTTTGCGTAATTTCGCGTCTGCGGTGATGTGACAAGTGAGAAAGAAAATATATGTTTACCCTAATATTTGGAATCACCCAATTCGTGTTGCTCTTTAAATTGTGGAAGTGAATCTTGTGGTCAACAGATTGGAAGTGATACAATTCTAATTTTATTAGTGATGGGCGTGATGACCCAGGCTAATTTGGAGCGCGGGCGCATGTGGGTTGTGGTGCGGTCTGGGTATGGCACCCACGCCCACTCCAGAATTCTCTACGCCCAGTTGGTGCCACCGAGGCCCCGACGACCCGCCCACCACCGCGCTTACCCGAGATTTATTTCCTCCATTAATCAGTTTTATCCAGGTAAGCAGGCGTGAGATTGTGTATTGATTAGCATTTATGTAAGGAATGGGGATAGTCGCCCCTACACCTGGTCATCTCTTCCTCCGTCCTGTCATGGCGCCGAAGTAATCTTACTTGTGTGCAAAATCGTAACTTTGTATTGTTGAAATTGAGTCTAAATCTCATCAGTATGAATGAATAGTTCTTTGATAAATAGGCAATCAGGCGAA
>NC_061096.1:38627181-38647181 GCF_015104395.2 Macrobrachium nipponense
TTTAACCTAAGTTTTATATTCCATTTCATTCCCAAATTTTCGTATTTGAACGTTATCACTAACTCCACTAATTGCTTTGACTTATCCCTTGAGGTTATACTAACTTCCATATCCAGTTTAGAGAAACTCTCTCCTTGTTGCTTAGAGGCGTTTCAAAGTGTTGTCGAGCACAGACGAACGGAAAGACAAACATTTGTCATTATTAATGGCGTGTGATCTTACCATATGCCAGCTGTTGTGACCGCAAGGGGGCTTGTTGTTCCCTTGATATATTTTTTTCTTGTTTATTTCGTTATGTTTAATGGTTTTTTATGTTCCTTTGACTCTTGTTCCGATGTGTAATCCATGATAAGTGAAGGTTTAGAATAAAGATTATTAGGCCAGTTTAAATCAGTTCCCAGTTCATCCTCTTTCTGAGAGATTTTGGGATATTCTTTCGATGTGCATCTACAGTCAAATATCTCAGTTTGCTCAGGTATGAATGTGGTAATTTGAATATACTCTGAATATGTGGTGATTTGAAGGTTTCATTAAGCTTTGTTGTGCTTTAGAAATTGCCGATTTTTGCAACACAAGTTAATATATATATTATATATATATATATATATATATATATATATTATATATATATATATGTATATATATATATTGTATAATGTATATCTATATGTACAGTATATATATATATATATATATATATATATATATATATATATATATAATCTTCATAACAAATATGAGATGTGTCAGTATAGTCCACAGGAGAAAAGAGAATAAGAGACTAGTAGCTCGATAATTTCGCCTTCCACCAGGCCTCTTCAAGAGCTTTATTTTAACTAAACAGAATGAGTGAATATACTACAAAAATTCATAAACACACTTTTCCATTGGAAAAGTAAAAATTAACATAAAAAACTGTCAAAGTTATAAAAATTAGGCTGTTTAAATCATAAACAAACGGTCAAATCAACAATTCAAACAAGTTAAAAGAGAGAAGTATACAACGATTTGATGATTGGTTATTTAAACTTTTCTCTGAATTTGTACTGTTGGGAAACAATATTAAGGGATAAAGGGTCCAATTTATATATCCCCTGATTGATATTGAAGTTCTTTTGTTTTGCTAAACATATGCAAGCTGTTTCAAAAACAAATTTCTTGCAATCATATCTTTTTCTTTGAATAATGTCTCTGTTTTGTTCCAAGGGATAGGACCATCCTTTTATATATATATATCTAATATATATATATATCTATATATATATATATATATATATATATATAGTATATATATATAGTATATCTATATATATATATATATATATATATAGAGTATATATATTAATATATATATACATATATATATATATAAATATATTATATTTTTATATATATATATATGTATATATACTATATATATATATAAATATATATATATATATATATATATATATATATATATTATATATATATATATATGTGTGTGTGTGTATGTATATATATATATAAATATCACTATAAATATCACCCAGTCAAATTGGAGGACTGTGATAGACTAAAAAAAAAAAAATAATAAAATAAAAATAATAATATAATAATAATAATAATAAGAATAATAATATAATAATAATAATAGAAAACAACATCCGTCTATGGATGAATCAATATTTAATTGCATTTAACCCAACGACTTGAGAATCACCGCTGACAACGTACTAATGCTCACCTTCATTCATCAAGGACTCGGAATTAGGCAAACCTTTATCTAACACAAGTGGAACATTCGTCAAGATTCAAACAAACACAACCATATGATTTGCAAACCAAACAATGAAATAACGAAGAAATACTAAGAAGCAAACCATTAGGGAATAAAAAACGAATTTCTTCCAAAAACTGAAAATAAAAGCAGATAAAAATATTTCCCCCTGGATCCTTTGAAGCATGAAGCCCGAAAGGCATCTGGACATAAGAGTAGTTGCTATCGACGGCCGACACCCATAAAATCTCCCCAAATCCTCCTCTTTCTATCTCTCTCTCTCTCTCTCTCTCTCTCTCTCTCTATATATATATATATATATATTACTATATATATATATATAAATATATATATATATATATATATTATATATATACATATATATATATATATATAGTATATATATAGTATATATATATATATAGTATATATATAGTATATATATATATATATATATATATATATATAGTATATATATATATATATATATATATAGTATATATATATATATATATATATATATATATATATATATATATATATATATATATATATATATATTCGTCCAGAATGCGCTCCTCCAGGGAGCACATGAATATATTCGCAAAGGTAGGACCAAGAGGAGACCCCATGGCCATCCCCTCAATTTGTTTAAAAAGCTGTCCATTAAAAACAAATGCCGTGTCCAGCACGGCCAATTCTAAAAGAGCTTTAAAATTCGAATAACTAAAATTACAGTAAACAGACTCAGGTTCGGGGTGGAATAGCTTATCAAGAATAATGTTTATGGTCTCTTCTTACAGGTACGTTGGTAAATAGTGACTCGACATCAAAACTAGTCATGAATAAGTCAGAGTCCTGGGGTAAAATACGTTCTTTAAATTGTTCAGAATTTTTAAGAGTATACTGGTTACTCACGCTACGTGGACGACACTTTTATCTTGTTCAAGCATGATTTCGATGCTGACAGGTTCCTAGATTTTGCTAATAATTACCATAATAATATTAATTTTACAATGGAAAAAGAACATAATTCTAAATTAGCCTTCCTAGATATTTTGGTCTGAAAGGAAAATGAAAGTTTTAGTACCTCAATTTTCAGAAAGAAAAACATTTACCGGGCTCGGTTCCAACTTTCTATAGTTTCTGTTTTCTCAATTTCAAACTCAACTCGATATATACCTTACTTTATCGTGCTCTGTCTCTTACCTCTACCTGGTCTCTCTTCCACAATGAAATTACTTTTCTCCTCCAGTACTTAATAATTGCTTTCCTTCTAAGATCTTTTATAGAATTAAATAAATTACTCAATAAAAGGGTTTCTGAACAGCCTATTAGTTTTAAGGTCCCCAAGCTCCCTCTTTATGCCAGCTTCCCGTATCTATTAAATGATAATTTTCGTAACGAGTTTACCAAGATTGTGCACAGATATTTTGGAGCCGTAAATCTAAAACTTATACCTAAAAATCCCAAGACCAT
Source organism: Macrobrachium nipponense (assembly GCF_015104395.2). NCBI lineage: Eukaryota > Metazoa > Arthropoda > Malacostraca > Decapoda > Palaemonidae > Macrobrachium > Macrobrachium nipponense. The sequence goes on from NC_061096.1 coordinate 38,630,420, forward strand.
TGGCTCGCTCTTCATGTTTAAGGATCGGCTCTGCCCTTTGATGACGTCGGGTGTCGTTTATGAATACACTTGTCCCAGATGTAATCTGGGAAAATATGTTGGATCTACCCGACGTCTTCTCAGGGTCAGGCCGATTCCCATCGGGCGTTAGTTACAGAACTGGGTGTAAATTATCTAACCCTGAAACATCTTATATAAGGAAGCATACTTTTAAATGTAAAGCCACAGTCAATTACGAAGATTTTAAAATTATTGGCCAAACAAGGGAACCCAACGAACTGTTGATTTTGGAAACTCTGAACATCAAACTACGAGTTCCAACTTAAACAACCATTCCTCTGCTGTCCATTGTTTTTGTTTTTAGCCTAATTATTCTGTCATTCCTTGTGCCTCTTGACGTTGTTTACTTTTAGTGTTTTTGTTTTTTATCTTTGATGCTGAAGGTTGGTTAAGTGTTGAAGCTGTTTTTGGCTGTGGTTTTGTGAATATATGACTTTTACTTTTATGATATTTGTTATTACTTTTATCTTTGTGTAATTTAGCTTTAATTTTCAAATATTCTTCTCGTCATTTGTAAGTTGTTTGGTATTTCTGGTCTGTTTTAATCAAGTGTGCATGTAATTTAAGTATGATAGTTGTAATTTTGTTTACCATTAAATGGTTTTTTACTTTTCAACTATTGGATCTTGTGATCAGCTCTTATTTTATGGTTAAACATTTTATTATTTATTTTGTAGAAAAATCCCTGGAAGATGTGGCGATGTTGTCACGAAACGTAGGATTAAAGGATAATGTGAATCTCTTCGTGTTCCTGACCCTTGATCTTCTTTAACATATATATATATTGTATATATATATATATATATATATATTTATATATATATATATATATATATATATATATATATATATATGTATCTAAACAGGGAGCTAAGGTTGTAAAGTCTTCCTGAGAACTGTATAAATATCGGATCAAGTCGAGTAGGTAGAAGCGGAACTGCATATACGTACTCGCAGAAAGTGAGGATGGCGAGGAGGGAATTGAGGGGTCCTTTTTCTGCCTTCTTTTGTTGAGCAAGTTTCACGAGGCTTTGAAGCGTTGAGGAGGAGGAGAAGAGAGAGAGAGATAGAAAGAGGAGGATTTGGGGAGATTTTATGGGTGTCGGCCGTCGATAGCAACTACTCTTATGTCCAGATGCCTTTCGGGGCTTCATGCTTCAAAGGATCCAGGGGGAATATTTTTATCTGCTTTTATTTTCAGTTTTTGGAAGAAATTCGTTTTTTATTCCCTTTTTTTTAATGGTTTGCTTAGTATTTCTTCGTTATTTCATTGTTTGGTTTGCAAATCATATGGTTGTGTTTGTTTGAATCTTGACGAATGTTCCACTTGTGTTAGATAAAGGTTTGCCTAATTCCGAGTCCTTGATGAATGAAGGTGAGCATTAGTACGTTGTCAGCGGTGATTCTCAAGTCGTTGGGTTAAATGCAATTAAATATTGATTCATCCATAGACGGGATGTTGTATATTATTATTATTATTATTATTATTATTATTATTATTATTATTATTATTTTATTTTATTATTATTATTATTTTTTTTTTTTGCTCTATCACAGTCCTCCAATTTGACTGGGTGATATTTATAGTGTGGGGTTCCGGGTTGCATCCTGCCTCCTTAGGAGTCCATCACTTTTCTTACTACGTGCGCCGTTTCTAGGATCACACTCTTCTGCATGAGTCCTGGAGCTACTTCAGCCTCTAGTTTTTCTAGATTCCTTTTCAGGGTTCTTGGGATCGTGCCTAGTGCTCCTATGATTATGGGTACAATTTCCACTGGCATATCCCATATCCTTCTTATTTCTATTTTCAGATCTTGATACTTATCCATTTTTTCCTTCTCTTTCTCTTCAACTCTGGTGTCCCATGGTATTGCGACATCAGTGAGTGATACTTTCTTCTTGACTTTGTCAATCAACGTCACGTCTGGTCTATTTGCACGCACCACCCTGTCTGTTCTGATACTGATACCATAGTCCCAGAGGATCTTTGCCTGATCGTTTTCTATCACTCCTTCAGGTTGGTGCTCGTACCACTTATTTTACTGCAAGGTAGCTGATGTTTCTTGCACAGGCTCCAGTGGAGGGCTTTTGCCACTGAATCATGCCTGTTTTTGTACTGGTTCTGTGCAAGTGCCGGGCATTCACTTGCTATGTGGTTTATGGTTTCATTTTTCGTATTGCACTTCCTACATATGGGAGAGATGTTATTTCCGTCTATCGTTCGTTGAACACATCTGGTTCTTAGGGCCTGATCTTGTGCCGCTGTTATCATTCCTTCAATTTCCTTCTTTAGCTCTCCCCTCTGTAGCCCTTGCTATGTGTCATCGCTGGCTAGTTCTTTAGTCTGTCTCATGTATTGTCCGTGCATTGGTTTGTTGTGCCAGTCCTCTGTTCTGTTTGTCATTCTTACCTGTCCCTGTATATTCCATCACTCTTCTTCTTACTATGTGTGCCGTTTCTAGGATCACACACTTCTGCATGAGTCCTGGAGCTACTTCAGCCTCTAGTTTTTCTAGATTCCTTTTCAGGGATCTTGGGATCGTGCCTAGTGCTCCTATGATTATGGGTACGATTTCCACTGGCATATCCCATATCCTTCTTATTTCTATTTTCAGATCTTGATACTTATCCATTTTTTCCCTCTCTTTCTCTTCAACTCTGGTGTCCCATGGTATTGCGACATCAATGAGTGATACTTTCTTCTTGACTTTGTCAATCAACGTCACGTCTGGTCTGTTTGCACGTATCACCCTCTCTGTTCTGATACCATAGTCCCAGAGGATCTTTGCCTGATCGTTTTTCTATCACTCCCTCAGGTTTGGTGCTCGTACCACTTATTACTGCAAGGTAGCTGATGTTTCTTGCACAGGCTCCAGTGGAGGGCTTTTGCCACTGAATCATGCCTGTTTTTTTGTACTGGTTCTGTGCAAGTGCCGGGCATTCACTTGCTATGTGGTTTATGGTTTCATTTTTCGTATTGCACTTCCTACATATGGGAGAGATGTTATTTCTGTCTATCGTACTTTGAACATATCTGGTTCTTAGGGCCTGATCTTGTGCCGCTGTTATCATTCCTTCAGTTTCCTTCTTTAGCTCTCCCCTCTGTAGCCATTGCCAATTGTCATCGCTGGCTAGTTCTTTAGTCTGTCTCATGTATTGTCCGTGCATTGGTTTGTTGTGCCAGTCCTCTGTCTTCTGTCTTTCTCCTGTCTCTGTATACTTCTGGGTCTTCGTCTACTTTTATTAGTCCTTTCTTCCCATGCACTCTTTAGCCACTCGTCTTCACTGGTTTTTAGATATTGCCCCCACCCCAGTGCTCTGTTTTCGATGTTAACGCAGTCCTCTATACTTAGTAGTCCTCTCCCTCCTTCCTTTCGTGTTATGTATAGTCCTGTCCGTATTTTTGCTCTTGGGTGTAGTGCTTTGTGTATTGTCCTATGTTTCCTGGTTTTCTGATCTATGCTGCGGAGTTCTGCCTTCGTCCATTCGACTATTCCTGCGCTGTATCTGATTACTGGCACTGCCATGTGTTTTATGGCTTTTATCATATTTCCGGCGGTTGTTGAGTTTTGACTTGAGTATCGCCTTGAGTCTCTGCATATATTCTTTCCTGATCGTGTCCTTCATCTCTTGGTGTTTTATATCTCCTCCTTCCATTATTCCCAGGTATTTGTATCCTGTCTCATCTATGTGTTTGATGTTGCTCCCATCTGGTAGCTTTATCCCTTCAGTTCTCGTTACTTTGCCTTTTTGTATGTTGACTAAGGCGCATTTTTCTATTCCAAACTCCATCCTGATGTCCCCAGATACAATTCTTACAGTCTGGATTAGGGTATCTATTTCCTTGATGCTCTTACCATACAGCTTGATGTCGTCCATGAACATCAGATGGTTGATTCTGTTGCCTCTTTTCTTGAGTTGGTACCCGGCATCCATCTTCTGTAGTACTTTTGTCATGGGAATCATGGCTACTACGAAGAGTAGTGGGGACAGTGAGTCGCCCTGGAAGATCCCTCTCCTGATATTAACCTCTGCTAGTCTTATTCCAGAGCTTGTAAGTATTGTATTCCAGTTGCGCATTGTATTTTTGAGGAAGCTGATGGTATTTTCCTCTGCCCCATATATTTTCAGGCATTCTATTAGCCATGTGTGGTATCATGTCGAAGGCTTTCTTATAGTCTATCCATGCCATGCTTAGGTTGGTTTTCCTTCTCCTACTGTTCTTCATTACCATTTTGTCTATCAGGAGCTGGTCTTTTGTGCCCCTACACTTCCTTCTGCAGCCTTTCTGTTGGTGGGGGATGGTGTTTGTCTCCTCTAGGTAGTTGTATAGCCTTTCACTGATGATACCTTATTATTATTATTATTATTATTATTATTATTATTATTATTATTATTATTATTATTATTATTATTATTATTATTATTATTATTATTATTATTATTATCAGTTAAAGTTGCAGGTACGAAGCAATACAGATTCTCTGTAGGTTGGATTATATGTTATCTCCATACTTTACCTATTTTCTTAATAATGATTTCAGTTTTACGCAAATATTTGTATTGCGGATGAAGTTCGTTCATCTTTAGCATTACTTGTAAGCTGCCTTCATTACCTTGGAAGTTTTAATTTGCAAACTAGCAACTTGTATCACGACCTGAAATTTGCAGAGGTTCGTGGCTACGGTAGTTTATGCTAGAGCGGAGGTTCTTAGTTATATTCGTTATTCTCTTAACAAGCGTCAGGAACTAATATTCAGAAGTTTATGAAAAAAATGCAAAAGTATTGCTTTATAACGTTACTTTCCTATAGTCTATTACTTTAGACTTGCTGGGCTTACCAGATTTCGTAATTATTTACTTCCCTCCTTATCTCTCGAAACCCCTTCTCATTCTCGTTTTTTCATTTTCCTTAGATTTTGGAGAGAATTTTATTCACAGATGCAAGGGTGCCGTGGAGCGAAGGACCAACTCTTAGAGGGGGCTTGGTAATGAAAAGGAGCTAGAGCTAACCAGATGGATAAAAAGACCATTTCTGTTTTGAGAGTTTAAAATTAGATCGTGGAACGGCAGTTTGTGTCGTTCTGCTGGAGACAGTTTTAGAAGTCCTTATTTTCTTGAGTGATAATTTCTCCAGGCAGCTGGTGTCATTATATATCTAAGTATATACTGATTATGACTTTCCCAGTTTTGTGGCACACTTGCCTGAATTCCATCTAATTCTCAGAACTTCCCATATCTGCAAGTTGTGAATCTTTTAATTTGTCTTGCAAATAGTTTGTAATCTGCTCCGTGTAGGAGTTTTGCTTCTGGTGTTTAGCCAACTTCTCAAGGCAGCGTTGAAGAATTGTGCTAAATTATTCCAATGTATTATGTTGTTGAATTCGTGTGTATTTGAACCATGAAGACAAGAGGAAATAATCCTTTAAGTTAACTGGTTGATTTAAAGCATTGTTGAGCGTTTGTATAATACGCAGCTTTTTATACCAAAACTTACTGGTTCTTGTATTTACTTCAATTAAACCGAGTTTTATCGTTGCACATAATTGAATTTAGACAGGATTTAAAGTTAACTTGTAAGTGTATAATTCATTTCATGTAAAAGTAGACCATCCTTGATTAAAACTGAATTGTTCAAAGTATTTGAAACTACTACGTTGTATGATATGAGAAGAAATATACATTATTATAACGAACTTAACGTACAACTCCCAGTATGAAGCAAAGTCTGCAGTGCAATGTTGCAAGCGAAAACGACCAGCCTATGAATATTTCTAACGTTAAATTTGGAAAGCTTTCTTTCGTCCCGTCATCGTGAAAACGGGAAAAGTGAATTTACTGTTGTGAAACGCATACACACCAGGAGTCCGTAGCATCGCTGGAAAGGTAATTAGAAAGTGATAGGCAAATATTCGTATAAAAGTCCAGAAAGGAAAAGAAAAAAAATGTGGAACGGCGGTCACGCCGAAGTGAGTTTTAGGAGCTGGAGCTTTGGTTAACAGCAGCTGGGAAATTATTCTCTGTCGTTAAGGAGATATAAAAAGAGATGCACTGGATGCGCTCTTTACAAGATGATGAGGAAAGTAGGAGGTTTTCCACGCGTTTGAGTCTCTCTCTCTCTCTCTCTCTCTCTCTCTCTCTCTCTCTCTCTCTCTCTCTCTCTCTCTCTCTCATATATATCACGGTTGTGTGTTTTATTGTTTGATGATTTTTCAAAATTCTGTTAAGGAGGTCTCTCTCTCTCTCTCTCTCTCTCTCTCTCTCTCTCTCTATCTCTCTCTCATATACATATATATATATATAGATATATATATATATATATATATATATATATATATATATATATAGATATATATATATATATATATATATATATATATATATCTATATTATATATATATATATCACGGTGGTGTGTTTTACTGTTTGATGATTTTTCAAAATTTTTCTTGAGCAGGTATCTCTCTCTCTCTCTCTCTCTCTCTCTCTCTCTCTCTCTCTCTCTCTCTCTCTTCTCTCTCTCTCTCTCTCTCTCTATATATATATGTCGCGGAGGTGTGTTTTATTGTTTGATGATTTTTCAAAATTCTGCCAAGCAGGTCTCTCTCTCTCTCTCTCTCTCTCTCTCTCTCTCTCTCTCTCTCTCTCTCTCTCTCTCTCTCTCTCTCGTAAAGTCATTTTTTATATGGATTGTTTATGATGGTTGTTACCTAACCTTGAGTAAAATGTGCCCGAGGTAGGACTCAAAGTTCGTGAATCTGTCCAGTATTCTTTTGGGAACCGACGTCAATATAAGGTATATGTCAGTTCTGTGTTAATGCTTACTATCATTTCATGGACCCAACGTTTGTTAATATACCAGCTCATTAGACTACAGCACCATCAGATAGGTATCTACGATTTGTTCTGTGAGATAATAACAAAGTTAACCAGAAATTTGTGATATTTTCCCCTTGCAAAGTTTATTGATTTAGACAACTTTTAGTTTTTCTTAGCTGTTTTAGATTGTTTGAAGCGATGGACGCTGGAAATCTTCCTTCCATCTTACTTTCCACCTTCTAACCTTTAAGTGCAACTGCCAGGTTTTCCTCCTGTTACATCTTTCAAACCTTCTAATTTCCAATTTCCGTTTCAGCTCTGTTTGACATCATAGATCCTAGTGATTGACCTTTGGGCTAAATTCTATATTCTGTTCTCCTTTCCATTGAAATATTTGTGAATTTTTTTTTTATCGTATCCATGTGCAAAACCACGCAATAAATCAAAGTTCTTGGCTGGAATATCACAGCCAGAGTTAAGGAAACACAGTCCGATGATCACTCCTAGCTTTGGAAATTAGGATTTGCGGTTTTGTTCAAGGTTCGCCTTTCGTGGATACTCGACAGGAATCTCTTGTCTAGCCTGTTTGGCTGTGTCTTCTTGTTGTTGCAGAAGGTTGACAAGTATCAGTCCTGTTCCTTCTCATTGCAAGAAATGCTTGAAAATGTGTAAATGAGGGAATAGTTCTCTCTCTCTCTCTCTCTCTCTCTCTCTCTCTCTCGTAGAATACAAATGAACGTGTACGTCATATTCATAATTTTAAGATTAAAATATATGCGAATTATATTCTATTGCATGCTGTTTCGTTATTACCAATTCTTGAAGATGATGAGGATCTACTTGGCTTAACTCCTTATATATATATATATATATATATATATATATATATATATATATATATATATATATATATATATATAGATGTAAAAGTAATGCTCATCTCAATAAAACAAAAGATAGGAGGAATGATAATTTGGTAGGAAGTGTGCCTGCCCATTATTCAGTCAAGGCTACCCGAAATGGTGCTCTCCTCTGTTGTTTATATATATATATATATATATATATATATATATATATATATATATATCATATTATATACACACTTACATATACTATATATAAACTATGTTGGTTGTGGTTTTCCCCTTATCTTTGGTGTGGCTATATTTGCATTTCATTGTTGCATGGTAAATTGTATTTGTTTGCATATTATTCCTAAATGATATTTGTTGATTAGCCTGCTCATTCTGTCTGAGCTTGAGTGTTTGTAAGGAATGAAATCTTAGCAAATAGAATTGCTAACGTTCCTTTGTGATTGTTGTTGTACAATTTAATTACGACGTTTTCTCTCTCTCTCTCTCTCTCTCTCTCTCGGTTGTGCATACAAGCTAGAATATTCCTTTAAATACAGTCAATGCTCTTCATTATTTGGACGGCAATTAGTCGTACCAACAAATTTGAGTCATTTTGTAGATATATGTACCTATATCAGTTATTCGTATCCTAAATATAAATACAAAAATCTTAGGTTTTTCTTCGAAGATCATTCATGATTTGCAACGTTTGATAAATTGTGCCAAGACGTGGTTTTAGTTTTATTTTCTTCGACCGTAAACAATAGCGGGCCTGAACAATGGATTTTATTGCCAGTCTCTTCGACTATTTATTGCGGAGGGGAGAAAGGTACCTTGAGTTGTTTTATTCCCTTAGGTAGATTCGGTGGCCATTTTTTTTTAGTTGAAACAGAGTTCGTACATATTTTGTTATTGTGGTTAAGGAAACAATGACAGTATCAGTGGTTGTTATAAAAAATAAAAAAATAAGATTGTGAAAAAATTAGGATAGTTATGTAGATGTTTACGGGTGGTAAGTTGAGGAGAAACAAGTAGTTCCTTCCTCAAAATGTCAGGTTCTGATTCCAAAGTTTGTGTGACTCGTTAATTGTAACACGCCATGTTTGCGTATTGGATATTGTTATAAATCTATAGTTTTAACCGTATGTGTTTTTTATATCTATTGATTTTGTGGATATTAATTTTGAAGCTTGCTTGATCTAGTTTATCTTGTAAAAATGTGTACAGCTTTATCATTAAATTAAACCGTTTCATCCCAAACTGTGTGGTTACAGAGAAAAAAAATCACACAAATATTAGTCCACAAATACCCCTTGATATCAATTCCCTTTAAGTTGTGAATGCCTTTCCCGAACAGGGAATTTTCATTGTGAGTGAATCTGCATTGGCTAAGATTCGAACCTGTGCCCTTCGTAAAGAGTACAGAGGTAAACAGTCGATTTATTCATACCGCTATCAAGAGAGGTATCTCTTGATAGCCGACTGTCTACTTCTGCGTATGATCCAAAGGGCGAAGGTTTGAATCGTAGCCGAGGTTCAAATTCCTGAGATATACGCTAGTATTGCACCAACCCCCGTCTTTTTGCCATTCCCCTAGGTTTGGTTACGTTACGTTACGTTAGATTAGTAGCTGATTGGTAATTTGGGTGTGAGGAAACCTAATGAGATTAGTTATAAGAAAATTCGTTTTGGGTGTGGGAAATATAACGAGATTATTTTCTGGAAATTCCTTATTTTCAAGAAAATCCTAATTTTCAAGAAAATCCTTATTTTCAAGAAAATCCTAATTCTCAAGAAAATCCTTATTTTCAAGAAAATCCTATGGTTAGTTTTCAAGATATGTCGTCCCGCATTTTTCAGGGAAAGGTCTCGGTACTAAAATTCCCTTTGATTTATATTAATTCTGTTTCATTTCTTTTCAGGTATGTTTGGAAGACCCTGAATTATGGGAAATTTGAAGTGTTTTGCCATGCTGCATTGTACATAGGTAAGGTCTCTTGACAAATGGATATTTGTTGCAATATATTTTATGCTTAAATTTTTATTATCTTGTGAAAGTGTTTGTATGAATCATTTGATTACTTTGCACTATTTCATTTCAACTTGACAACTAGTTAGGAGCGCGTGATGGGACAATTGTTTTCCATCTTCATTTCGGTATCCTGAATGGACAGCTTGAAATATATCATTCGCAAATTAATAGAAAATAATTATATATATATATACATATACATATATATATATATATATATATATATATATATATAATATATATCTATATATATATATATATATATATATAATATATATATATATATGTATATATATATATTTATATTTATATATATATAAAATAAAAGCATTAAGCTACAAATGTCCATTAGTATCCAATTCGCTCTACCTCGGAAATGATGTATTTTCATGCGTTAACCGAAGGGGAATATTGTTGTTGATAATTTCGTCGTCTCGTGGGATCGAGACGACGATCTTAACGGTTAAAAAATTCGTTTTCGGTTAACACATGAAAATACATCATTTCCGGGGTAGAGCAAATGGATATTAAAGTACTTTGTAGCTTAATACTTGTAACTGAATCACGGTAATGTGATAAAATTAATCGTATATATATATATATATATATATATATATATATATATATATATATATATATATATGTGTGTGTGTGTATATATATATATATATATATATATATATATATATATATATATATACACATACGTACTGATATTATATATATGTGTGTGTACCCCCACAAGAACTTCAATCATACGCCCGTATAAATATCTCTGTATCAGTATTCTTCGTAAACAAACATTCTCAGTTCCCACGTTCCTCTGTATAATTCTAATAGTGTGTCGCATTTCATGCAAGGCTGACGTATCGCCAACCTATTGAACTCTCTGGGAAACGAATTTAGTCTTTGGCTCTTCGCATTTTTTGTTTTCATCAGTGGAGTTTATCGTAGTTCAGTGGATGATACGTTAAGATGTCGGAAATTGATTTCCCCGCTTTCCCGATCGTAGAGGAAGTCATCTGAAACACTTGCGGTCTTATTAATGAACTTCTCCCCTCCCCTACCCCCTCTCCTTCCCGTTTCATTTCGCTTTCACCGTTAGATTTCGGGGAAATTTTGTTCCATAACCTCTTTCGTTCTAGGGCTCTTTTTACCCTCTCTCTCTCTCTCTCTCTCTCTCTCTCTCCTGGAATCTTTTGCTCTCTCCGACAATCTTTTTCTCTCGTTACCTTTTTCTCGTTTTGTTCGTAGAAGAGTGGTACTATCTTCGCCTCGGTAGCGGATCCCGAGTTCGAACCTTGTGTGGACAGTCGATTTAGTTTCGTATTGAGAGAGAGAGAGAGAGAGAGAGAGAGAGAGAGAGAGAGAGAGAGAGAGAGAGAGAGGAGGGGGAATGCCTCATTAAGGGTGTCAGAGAGAGAGAGAGAGAGAGGAAGAGGAGGAGTGGGGGGTGGGACCTGCTCAATAAGGCAATTCGCTTGAGAGAGAGATAGAGAGAAAGAAATAGATAGATAGATAGAGAGAGAGAGAGAGAGACTGGGATGGGGGAAGGTGTCAGTAAGGCAATCCCGAGAGAAAGAGAGAACTTCTCAACAAGGCAATCCTCTCACGTCCCGGTTGTGAAACCATTCATCGTAATCTCTTGGTACTGACATAAAAGAGGATTTGCATTTTAGCCGTCCACTTCCCCAGCATATAAAGAAAGGTAAGGCGTCAGGAAAGCCTATAATAAACCCGGGCAGTATCGAATCTACTAAAACTTAAGCTTAATGCTGGGATTATAATGTCTTCGTTTCGTGATATATATATTCTGATAAAGATTGAGAGGAACCTTTACATAATCACGTGTGTTCCAGTGTAAAAGCATATGCCTTTGTAAACTTCCCCCCCCCAAAAAAAAAAAAAAATGTTTTTTCTGCCATTTTCACTCTTCACGCCGAATGACCTATTTGGTCCCAGTTTTGGCTATTGTCCTAGTTCTAATTTTCGGGCTAGCCTTATAAGAGCTGATAATAAGCTCAGTGGTCTGGTTAAACTATTTGAATGAATGAATAATAATATAGTTATTATTATTATTATTATTATTATTATTATTATTATTATTATTATTATTATTATTATTATCTGTTTTTTATCATTCATAGCAGGTGGTATTATAGTAGGAGCAGAGTTTCCTTCCACCACTTTCTATGAATGACCAACTAAAGTTGAACTCATGAATACATAAGGTCCTACGAGATCTTTGTTCAGAATGCAGATGAGTGAGTGTGGGTAATGCCTTAAATGATGAAAAGTTCTAGAATTTTGAACCTTTGGATTTTACTCATTCTTCGTGAAATGTGGAAAGAATGTGACGGTGGCTGTCACGCTTTCTCTGAGTTCACACGTTCTTTTGGGATACTTAAATATATTTGTCTTAATGAAATATAATTGATATTTGTATTTGTGTATGTGAATAACCAAATACAAACAGGAGGAAATATTGATGATATTTTGTTTTCTGTAGATATTTGAGGGTTATAATATTTGTTTAGAAGTTCTGGTGTAAGTGGTTATCAGGGTATGATTACAGAAATGGACTCAATAGTTTTTCATTTTTTTTTAGATTTGCATTTTTTTTTTATTCAAAAGAACTTCAAATTGGAACTTTATTTCGTATTTAAATCCTAACTTTCTGTCAGGTCGCAGCTCAGTTGTGTTGGTGACCGCAACATACCTTAATCATTGTCATATTAAAGAATGATAATTGTAAGTATAAATAATTTTGAAATTTATTTGAGTATGGCCATAACAGGTGGAGTTTTATTTGCGATATACATGGATTACTGTGGCATGTATAATCATATGTGGCTGCTTATACATTGTCATCTGTTCAAACAGCGCATGCGTGTAATATTGCGGTAGCAAATGGCTTTCTGATGAGAAGATTGTTTGCTTTAATCTAGCCAGCTGGTGCTTTTTGCATAACTGTGGTTCGAAAAAACGTAAATTTCTATTACTTTTTATTCTACTCATTTATAAGATCACATGCAGTGTTTATTCAATTTTCTCCTTTAGGTTATTACGAGAGGTCTTAATGTGATTTTTACAGCTTCGGGTCTGTTGTGGGAATGATTTATAACTGGCTTGAGTGGAGGATGTTCTTTGTCGATACCTTTTATTTTTATTTTTTATCCTCATTGCAAAACCGAGTGTGATAAAAGAAGGCTGGCTTGCGCTGGCCATGGCGCTGAAGTAAAAAAAAAAGAAGAAAGAAAAGAAAGAAAGAAAAAAGCGGTTGAGTTAAGATGTAAAGGAGCTTTTAAATCTTGATTTATTCCTACCCACAGAAAAGTACGTCGGCAACAATAAAGAGTTTTATCACGAACACAACGTATTCCGAGTTGGAAAGGCACTGATGTTATTGAGAGTTGTTTAGACTCTCTCTCTCTCTCTCTCTCTCTCTCTCTCTCTCTCTTCTCTCTCTCTCTCTGGATTTAGAGGAAGACCCTGATCTGCATACTAAATATTTAGACACTCTCTCTCTCTCTCTCTCTCTCTCTCTCTCTCTCTCTCTCTCTCTCTCTCTCTCTGTATTTAGGTAGGGAAGATAGTGATTCCTTTAGAGTAGCTATTTAGACTCTCTCTCTCTCTCTCTCTCTCTCTCTCTCTCTCTCTCTCTCTCTCTCTCTCTCTCTCTCTCTGTATTTAGAGGGAAGACACTGATCTGCATACGAGGTATTTAGATCTCTCTCCCTCTCTTGATAGTATTACTTAACATGCCCCATTAACTTTAGTCATTAAGTTATTAGGTCTTTGTAATTTAGTCTGATAACTCGGAGAGAAAGTATTGTATACTAAAGGTAATTTAATATAATAAAGGAAGGTTGGGCAGGGGATGAGGTGCAGGTTGGGACTATGAGATAGACACTATGAATTTGGATGTTTTATTAATTGCTTTCAGTTAAATGGCAAAAGTGAAAATTTTTTTTTTAGGTTATTGTAGGTTTAATATATGATTTTTTCAGTACATAGATGTTTGTTTTATTGTGGCAAAAAGACCTTTAAAATCTAGTGATTTCAGAACTATTGATATAAAATGCCTCCAAGCTTCTGGGAAAGTTCTGGTTCCATCCTCAGAGTGGAAGAAATAGGTTAAAAAAAATCGAGAACAAATATATTTAATTTTCTGAGCTTCATGCTCCCTCTTCAGTTTGGACACACTGAAGAGGGAGCATAATGTGGATTCTTTAAATAATATATGTTCTCCTTTTTTTTTTTTTTTTTTTTTTTTTTTTTGACAAAAGCTCGATTAGTGATCTGCCCTCTCTCACTCTCAATAGAAAAACTTCCCATTCAAGGACTTTCGTCAGCCAGAGGAAGGTTTTTTGAGATTAGGGAAGAGATGTAATGCTTCCCATTGAAGGATTTTCATCGGCAGCAAGAACGTTATTTAGAATTATGGAGGAGATGTAGCCGGATTTTTCACTACGTAAACTCTCTCTCAATTGACAAAGGCCTCAAGCTGTAAAAACCATTTTTGCTGTTGAGCTGACTGGGTGCAGCTTGACAAGGGTTGATTGCCACTGTATCTGAACGCTTATTATTTGACTGTCTTGATGGCATTATTTCAGATCCATTTACGTAGAGTAAGTAAACACGAATATAGTATTTTGTTATGGTGGCTTTCAACAACAAAAACGCTATTCATCGCACTGGGGCTATGACCTTAATAGGTCAGCAAAGGTCACGGACTATAGAATAGGTATGGTGGGAGAGGTTTTCTGGTTGTGTTACTGAAGGAAAGTCCGGGGTGGAAGTGGGTGTGGGACAAGAAAAAACAAATAATGGGGAAGGGATTTTTTTTTTTTTTTTATAGCAGTAGAGGTTTACCAGTGGATCTGAGAGGGAGTTTGAAGAGAGGATGTCTTTGCGGCTTGTAAGGAAACTCAAGTTGGCTTTCGCTTCTTTTAAGTATTCAAGTCACTGTTCATGTACTACGTCATTCTGCTTTAAACGAAAGTAGCAATGAGCAAAGGGAAATGAGCCATAATTTTTAAATAATTCTAATTTTTGTTTAATTTTTTTCTTTATTTTTATTAAGGGTCCATAGGAACAAAGATAATACAGGAAAACTAGCCGTCTTGGCCAATACCACCACAGCTCAGCCCTGCACAGTCATCAGTGTTCAGGACTGAAGTTTTATAAGTCAAAGTATGTTGTTTACCAGCTTTTGCTTTATTTGTATAGGCGCTTATATTCACAGATCGTTGTTAGATAAGAAGAACATTGGGGTACTCGTCCCTTCATCCTATTCATTAAAAATTTTTAACATATTTGTAAATCAATTGAGAGTAGTGCCTAAGTATATACGACTCATCTCTCTCTCTCTCTCTCTCTCTCTCTCTCTCTCTCTCTCTCTCTCTCTCTCTCTCAAGTTGCTTGATTCTGGAAAACATAAGAGTAAACATTGATTTTTTTAATGTAATAAGGATGTGAGATTTCCCCGTAGACAACTTTTGTCAGCCCTAAACTAACCAGGTCAGTAATTTTTTTTTTTATACAAATTAGTTGTTTAAAGAAAAATTGATATATAGAATATATATATATATATAGGAATTATAGAATATAATATATATATATATATGTATATATATATACATATATATACATATATATATACATATATATATATATATATATACATATATATATATATATATATATATTATATAATATATATATGTCTCATATTCGTTCCCTTTTCTCTCGTCCAACCTACCTGTCCAGGTGTGTCTGCATCCATTGCTTCTTCACCTCTTTATTTCAAAGGAGATCCCTCGGGCGAGCCTTGTTTGAGAATCTAGAAAAAAAGTTTATGGTCTCGTTAAACTAGTGATTACATAAGTATTTACAATCTGAGATCGAACTGACAAATAATTGGTGTCATATTACATGAATTTGTTTTCATCGTGTTCGGTTTGTCTTGGTAATAACTTTGAATGTTTCTATTTCCTCGTATGTCCTTTTCGAATTCGGTGCTGTATCATACGCTAAGAGATCTAGGAAGGAAGTTTTAGGGAGCTGACCTGTATTTCTGTGAATGGTTGAATTAAAAAAGAGAACTGAATTGCAAGAGAAATGTGTGGCACCAGAACAGTTAAAAGCCGCTTCGAAGAACAGTCAGTCTCCTTTCTTCGTGCACGAAGGAGGAGATTGGCTGCTTCTAGATGACGTTTTTAATTGTTGCGGTGCAAGCAATTCTCATGGGCTTAATGACTTTCATTCCAGCCGAAAAGCTCCTCATTTGTTGAAGAAGTTGAATGTTCTTTTCAGGTGACTGTTTAAATAAATAAATTCCATGATAATGTTTTTGAGAATGGGTGAATGTGGCTGATCGTGGCGCTTAATACATTGAATTTTTAATGTTGTAAAGGTTGAATGTTTTTCAAATGACTATTGAAAGAGAGTAGTTGTTGTAAATGTATGGAATCGAACGATCATGGTATTTAATTCTAAGAATTTATTTTGTAGTAATGGTTAATTGTTGGTGTGATAGCAAGGAAACACACTGACTTTTTAATAGCCTTATAAACAAGTGGTTTTATACCAAGGTTTCATACACGGTTTTTGCATTTGCGTTAGTGGAGTAATGATTGGTATCGGAATTACTCAAGAAATAGTTTAGGGTTCTTTACAAAAGTGAAAAAATGTTTGGGTTCATACCTCTGCAAATGATTGTCACATATATTTCTATGTATTCATGATACGTTAATTATGGAACACTGACTGGCATAGTGTAAAAAAAGAAAAAAAATTATATGAAGCTTTCCGTTACCTGAATTGGAGAGTCTCTCTCTCTCTCTCTCTCTCCCCAGTGGGTGTCACACAATATGTAGATTACCGATACGAATGACATGTCAGCTCGCGGTGGGAGATTTTTAAAAAAGTTTTATTTACTTATTTTTTTTTTATTTCCGACGGTGAAATGGATGGCGCCGTACATCCCGAGCTG
>NC_061096.1:38649681-38677181 GCF_015104395.2 Macrobrachium nipponense
TGCACTGAACTTGAACAAGATTTTATTTCAGTAGGAAAAGTTTGTTGTTCCTGTTTCTGAGTTTTCCTTTCAGAACTGAAGTTTATATTCTGTAGGTGAGAAGTCAAATGTATTTTTAATGCCTTTGTATTCTTAAATAAATTTATATTCTCTCTCTCTCTCTCTCTCTCTCTCTCTCTCTCTCTCTCTCTCTCTCTCTCTCTCTCTCTCTCTATATATATATATATATATATATATATATATATAGAGAGAGAGAGAGTGAGAGAGAGAGAGAGAGAGAGAGAGAGAGAATATAAATTTATTTAAGAATACAAAGGCATTAAAAAATACATTTGACTCCTCACCTACAGAATATAAACAGTTCTCTCCTCTCTCTCTCTCTCTCTCTCTCTCTCTCTCCTTATATATATATATATATATATACTATATATATATATATATATATATAGAGAGAGAGAAGAGAGACGAGAGAGGAGAGAGAGAGAGAGAGTTCATCATATTCCTCAGTTGGATAGTAACCTTTGACCAGCCTTTGACATACGCCTACTATACTCAAACGTAAGCTCCATTACGCTAAGAATTTAGTTCAATTTTTTTTCTCACTTTCTTTTCTGTCTCGGTGTTGTGTTGGGAGTTTTTTTCTTTTTTTTACAGTAGATGTGGTTGCTATTTTGGATTTACGGTTATTTATATTTCTTCGTGGCGGAGACAGTTTTTTATATTTATGAACGAAGATGATTTTTGGATGATAGTGATTCTTACCATACATTTAATATAATTTAAGCCCAATTCATGAATTATTTGTGGTTTATAAGTAAAGCTTTGTATTTATAGACTTGTATTTCTTAGTATACATTTTTAAGTTTGTGACTGTTTATCATTAAATTACTCCTGAGTGCCGTGACGTCATCAGAAAACAAGCTAGAATCTTGACACCTCGTTCTCCCGAAATCCCAGAAAGCGTCTTTGTCATTTACATACTCACTTCCTGCCCCTTGTCACTTGATACTCCGTCATTTCCTGGTCTCATGTCATTTCTGTCTCGGAGCAGTTTTTTCTTTATTTTTTTTATTTCCTACCTTTATAGAAATTGCATGTCATTGTTTATGTCTTTTTTTCTCAAGGTTCGCGTTTTCTGATTTTGATTTTGTCATTTTCAATTTTTTTTTTAACTTTAATGTGCTTAAGTGTCATCTTCCTGAATCATTGCTGATTGTTACAATTACCCCAAATTTGGGTGTCTTCAAGTTGTAGCTTATTTTGGTGGAAAATTCATGTTTCATCTTATTTTTGACGTAAAAATTTAGGTTATTTTCCGGCAGGGCGTGTTTTCTTTCTCCACTTACATATTTAATGGAAACCATTATTATTATTATTATTATTATTATTATTATTATTATTATTAATGATAAAATAACGATCATTCACGTTCATGTTGATAATCCGAGAAAAAACCTCTAAGTTATTTTTTTTCTATTTTCCTTCGCTATCTCATTGTGACAGATTTAATGCCACGAATACGTATACTTGACATAACGTCAATCCACATCATATATAAATCTGGTCTCTTGGAGTTCATTTAGATTCTGAAAGAACTACATGAAGACAGAATGAATTTAGGCAACACTGGCATCTCATCTATCTAGAAGACATTGAATCTTATAAGAGATGAACTGACGTTGTGCCAAGTTTATCTGACGTAACTGATTTACAGTTTTCTGAAATTTAGAACATTGTAAATCGATTCTGATTTTTGAATGGCTGCTCCGTCTTCTTTTACAACGATTAAGATAGTGTTTTTGGAATGGAACGGATTATAGCGTACACCAAAGGCCAAGCACTAAGACATATGAGGTCATTCAGCGCTGGAAAGGAAAATTGAGAGTAGGTAGGTTTGAAAGGTTTAACAGGAGGGAAACCTCGCAGTTGCACTTTGAAGTAATTGTTAGGAGAGGATGGATAGCGAGATGGAAGAAAGATAAAATGAATGGAGGTACAGTAAAAGGAATGAAAGTGGTTGCAGCTAGGGGCCAAAGGGACGCTGCAAAGAACCTTTGCAGCGTACAGGGTGCACTGTAATGCATACAGTGCACCCTGTGAGGTACACTGACGAAATTACACCCGTACGGGGTAGATGGTGTTTAGTATATATATATATATAATATATTATATAATAATATATATATATTATTATAATATATATATATATATATATATATATATATATATATATAATTTAGTTATTTATTATTTATTTTTATTTATTTATGTTCACTATTGACGTCTTGTTGGTGCTGATAATTTTTTCACTATTTACGTCTTGTTGGTGCTGAAACTGTAAATTATATATATATCGTCCAAAGTTCGGTGTTAATAATAGCCCCCCCCCCCCCCCCCACCCCAATCTCCTCTCTGCTTCTCTCGTCCCTCTTACAGAGGAAAAGTAAATAAGAAGTAACACACTGGAAGTGAATGCATGGAAGAACTAAGGTTCGCTGGTCTTGACTTTTAGACAAGCGGTGGTATGGGAGATATAGCCTGGCAGAGTCATATACATACATAACCTTGCAAAGGTCGAACGGGAGGTCATTACCGAGTGTCATGACCACCATGATGGATGTGACCTGTCATCCTCTAACCAAAAGAGGATAAGGTCAAACGCCCTTTCGACCTTCGGAGTGCCTCTGGAGCCTGACCTCTAGGGGGGCGGGGTGGGGAGAATTAGACCGCCGAACAGTTTCAACACTTGCCGAAATAAGGACCAAGCGATGGGAGCTTTAGCTAGCTTTTTCCGTGGTAAGTCAACACCCTCGTGGTAGAAGCAGCAGCAGCAGTAGAGAGAGAGAGAGAGAGAGAGAGAGAGAGAGAGAGAGAGAGAGAGAGGGGGGGGGGGGGGGGGGAGAGGTATGCACTCGCAGTTTGAGAGAGAGAGAGAGCGGGGGAGAAAGAGAGAATATAGCCATGAGAGAGAGAGAATAGCCAAGACGAGTTAGAGAGTAAAGGGCACGCAATCACAGTTTGCAGTGAGAGAGAGAGAGAGAGACGGTGGAACGGACCGATTTTGAGCGCCCTCTTACACACACACACACACACACACACACACACACGTGCACTTCCGTGAGAAAGCAAAAATCGTCTTTTTCATGCTGTCTCCTTTTGGAGGGAGTTCAGATGTCACTCTGTCGGAGGAGATATGCAGGAAGAGCGCACACCGTGAAATCTGTTTTGTGTTTCTTCGACAGTTATAGGGTTCGCTGAGTTGGGGGAGGCTGTTGTTGTCGTTTTGTTCCAGAGAATTGTTTTTATTTGACTTCTCACACCTCGGGTGTTGAATTGAACTCAGTTGAATTGAATATAGAATCTAGACCACAGGCAAGGCACTGTGACCAAAGAGGTCATTCAACGCTGAAGCGGAAATTGGCAGTAAAGCTGGCCATACACGTACGCGACTGGCATCGGGTTTGTCCTGCCGGGATGAGCGCGTGCTCCAGTCCGCTTGGGTATTGCCCATACACGCAGATGACTTTTTGAGAGGGCAGAGTTAATATGCAGTGACCGTGTTCCTTCCGGTCCTGTAGTGTCCTGATATAGTGAGGTTTGAAAGGTGTAACAGGAGTAAAACCTCGCAGTTGCACTTTGAATCAATTGTTATGAAAGGGTGGAAAGTAAGATGGAAGACAGAGAATATGAAAGGAGCTGAAGTAAAAGAAACGGAAGGGGTTGCAGCTAGGGGCTGAAGGCACGCTGCGAGAACCTCAGGTAATGCCTACAGTGCACCGCATGAGGTGCACTGACGGCACTACCCCCTACTGGGCACACTTCGGGTGTTGTCTGTATCGAAAGCTCATCCTCATAAATTCATATTTATTTTTGACATTCGCAAATATTAAGCCACAGATGTCGTTCAGTAACCAAGCCACTTGACCTTGACTTTCTTGTTTAAAATTTCTTAGCGTGTACCAATTACGTAAAGCGCTTCAGTGGCGTGATCGTTATGGTCTTGGGCTGCCACCTCGGTGGCACGAGTTCGATTCTCGGGCATTCCACTGAGGGGTTAGATGTGTATTTCTGGTGACAGAAGTTCACTCTCGACGTGGTCCGTTGCTGAATAACCACTGGTTCCATGCAACGTAAAAAACACCATACAAACAAACACATCATGCAAGATACGAGCCGGGAAAAACTTGAACCAGTCATACATAAAGCCAAGGAAAAATAAATAAATATGTAAATAAATAAATGAGGATGAAGGGCAAGGTTGCTACTTAAAAATGGGACGCGCGAAGTTGTTTGGAAGATCTTCTCTTCGAAAATATCGGCGTCCGATAATGGATTTTTTTTTTTTTTGGTCCTTTTGAGTTTTTCCAGTCTTTATTTTTTATTTATTTATTTTTTTTTTTTTGTAAGAATTTTTAGTTCCTGCGGAAATCATTCCCTCTTGCGGAGGGATTGCGGGATTAAGCGCCATGAAATTGAAGGACTTTGCCGCTGTGTATTTTTAAGTGGTAAAAATACATTGCATGAGAATTAGGATAAACATATTCATATTTATTTGCATGTTATTAGGTCAAAGACATTTAACACATGTTGTACTTAGATTATTAGTACGCATGCACACACACACGCATATATATATATATATATATATATATATATATCTATATATATATATATATATATACTATTATATATATATATTATATATATAATATATATATAAATTATATATAAGGTTTTTTTTTTGCCACGAAGGAAAAAAAATGAAAAAGCGAGATAGCCAAGTACTTACTTTCGGTCCTGTTCGGAACCTTTACTGAGGCAAACTGATTTTACAAAGAACAACATAGTCAAAAGAAGGCTTAATATACAAACTGACACTACAAGATTAGCCATAAGGGCGATTTTCACTCTACAGAAAGGAGGAGCCGCCTGAGGCTAGCCACACCTTGAAGGAGATACACGCAGTAAACAAGTGATTCTTCCAGAAAACCGTACATTTTGAAAAAACACGGGAGCATATACAATTTAATATGATGAATTTTTACACAAATTTTCCCCAAAAAATTACTGTTAATGAAAAGACGAAAGAAAATATAAATATATATATATCGC
The DNA here is from genome assembly GCF_015104395.2 of Macrobrachium nipponense. Lineage (NCBI taxonomy): Eukaryota > Metazoa > Arthropoda > Malacostraca > Decapoda > Palaemonidae > Macrobrachium > Macrobrachium nipponense. The sequence goes on from NC_061096.1 coordinate 38,654,794, forward strand.
GAGCAAGAGAGAGGGAGAGAGAGAGACGAGAGAGAGAGAGAGAGAGAGAGAGAGAGCGAGGAGAGACGAGAGAGAGAGAGACAATACTATATCATTGTGGGAATAATTTATTAGTTAATTTATTTTAAGGTCCTTCATAAACATCTTGCAAATATATGGGTCCAAATGGTACATTCCCAGACTAAGATTTAGGTTGTTTTTATTAGTGATTTGTATAATTGCCGATTCCAGTAAATTTCTTGAAACATAATCATCAGATCTAGCAATTACCGAGGTATCACCCCAATTAATACAATGAGATTTTTCGCTCAGATGGATAAACAGTGCACTTGAAGTCTGGGCTGTTCTAACTGAATACATATGTTGCTTAATACGTACACATAAATTTTTACTTGACTGACCAGCGTAAAACGAAGGGCAATCCTTACAAGGAATTTTGTAAATGATGTTATTTGTTACGGGACTATTCTTAATTAGCATATCTTTAATGGTATTGTTATAAGAGAACACTACATTAACATTAAACGATTTAAATATTGATTTTATGGTTTCAAATCCACGAAAATAAGGTAAGCTAAGTACATTTTTAGGCATTTCTTTTTCATTAATAGCAACATTATAAAACATTTTGTGAGCTTTTTGATAACATAAATCAATTAAATGAGGTGGGTAGCAGAGATCGTTTCCTATCTTTTTTATGTATTCTATTTCTTGGTCCAGATATTGTGGACTTGTGATACGCAAAGCGCGTATGAACATAGAAGAAAAAATTGAAATTTTAATATTAAGATGGTGGCCAGAATAAAAATGTACATATGTTAAATTATTTGTGGGTTTTCTATAAATACTGAATTTGCATTGGAAAGATTCTCTATGTATTAAAACATCTAGGAAAGGGATGACATTGTTATTTTCAATTTCAACAGTGAATTTTATGGATGGCACTAAATTATTCAATTTAGACAGTAAATCATTTACATCGATACCACCAGGTAAGACTACTAAGATATCATCGACATATCAGTACCATATTAAGGGGATAAGTGTTGATATTCGGGAGGGAGGTGTCTCTCAAAAATTCCATATATAAGTTTGAAAGGAGAGGTGATAAAGGGTTACCCATGGCCATACCAAATATTTGTTGGTAATATTCTCCATTAAAAATAAATCTGCAATCACAAATACATAACTTAATTAAGGAAATTATGTGACTAACGGACATAGGCAATCCATGCAGTACAAGTTCATTACTTAAATGTTATAGCACAGAGTCAATAGGGACTTTTGTAAACAAAGAACATACATCAAAACTGACAAAAATATCGCTAGGGTTTAGTACAATGTTATTTAATTTTTCCACAAGATCAAGAGAATTCTGGATGTGTGAATTAGATACAGTTCCTAGTAGCGGGGATAACAGTTTAGTAAGATATTTAGATAGTTTATAAGCAATTCATCATACAGTACTAATAATTGGGCGCATAGGTTTGTTTTCCTTATGAGTTTGTTTTCCTTATGAGTTTTGACTAGGCCATATAAATAAGGTAATGAGGGACACTTTACAGTTAACTTACACAAAAGTTCTTTTTTATCTTTAAGAATTTGTTTGATATTGATATGAAAGTTTTTTATTACTTGGTCCAACGGATTTCTTGCGAGTTTTTTGTAAGTTATTTCATCCTCTAGTAAAGTATGCATTTTTATTCTGGCCACCATCTTAATATTAAAATTTCAATTTTTTCTTCTATGTTCCAACGCGCTTTGCGTATCACGAGTCCACAATATCAGGACCAAGAAATAGAATACATAAAAAAGATAGGAAACGATCTCTGCTACCCACCTCATTTAATTGATTTATGTTATCAAAAAGCTCACAAAAAGTTTTATAATGAAAAAGAAATGCCTAAAAATGTACTTAGCTTACCTTATTTTCATGGATTTGAAACCATAAAATCAATATTTAAATCGTTTAATGTTAATGTAGTGTTCTCTTATAACAATACCATTAAAGATATGCTAATTAGAATTAGTCCCGTAACAAATAACAACGTCATTTACAAAATTCCTTGTAAGGATTGCCCTTCGTTTTACGCTGGTCAGTCCAAGTCAAAAAATTTTATGTGTACGTATTAAGCAACATATGTATTCAGTTAGAACAGCCCAGACTTCAAATGCACTGTTTATCCATCTGAGCGAAAAATCTCATTGTATTAATTGGGGTGATACCTCGGTAATTGCTAGATCTGATGATTATGTTTCAAGAAATTTACTGGAATCGGCAATTATACAAATCACTAATAAAAACAACCTAAATCTTAGTCTGGGAAATGTAACCATTTGGACCCATATATTTGCTGAGATGTTTTATGAAGGACCTTAAAATAAATGAACAACTAATAAATTAGTCCCACATGTATATAGTTATTATTTCTTTCTCTCTCTCTCTCTCTCTCTCTCTCTCTCTCTCTCTCTCTCTCTCTCTCTCTCTCTGGTTCGATATTCTCTCTCCCTCTTTCTCTTGCTCGATATATATATATATTTATATTTTTCTTTCGTCTTTTCATTAATAATAATTTTTTGGGGAAAATTTGTATAAAAATTCATGATATTAAATTGTATATGCTCCCGTGTTTTTTCAAAATGTACGGTTTTCTGGAAGAATCACTTGTTTACAAGGTGTGGCTAGCCTCAGGCGGCTCCTCCTTTCTGTAGAGTGAAAATCGCCCTTATGGCTAATAATGTAGTGTCAGTTTGTATATTAAGCCTTCTTTTGACTATGTTGTTCTTTATAAAATCAGTTTGCCTCAGTAAAGGGTCCGAACAGGACCGAAAGTACTTGGCTATCTCGCTTTTTCATTTTTTTCCTTCGTGGCAAAAAACCTTTATATATACATAGCATCATGTTTTATATAATTCGTGATCAAGTTATCATAATAATATATATATCTATATATATATATCTATATATATATATATTATATATTATTAATATATATGTATATAGTATATACACCCGCTCGCGCGTTGACCCTATTTTTTTATTAGTAATACGCCGTGATGTAATTAATTTACCTATTTGAATGATGAATGAATTTTGACTTTAAATACATAACATGAGTTTCGAGTTACAGACGGAAAGACGATACTGTTGATCCTTATATGTTTAAATATTTAAATAATTCGTTCTACTCTGAGTATTATTCTGATATTTGAGCTCAAGTATATCGTGTATATGAAATTGACACCTAATTTTTTTTTCAAATATATTTTGTAGAAATAAAAATTAATTTCATGTGACGCAAGACTTTTTTGAAGGGTTAAGAACCCCGTGAAAAAAAAATCACTCGCTTTGACCTCATGGGTGTGAAGGTGGCATGAGAGTTCAGGAAAGGTCATCGTGTGTGTTTGTATACGTGTGAGTCTGCACTTGAAGAAAATACCTTTAAGGTGTTTGCCATATACCACGACTTTGGCATAGCCCGTTGCGCTGAGGTCATCCTGAGGTTTGACCATTGCCTCCTGCCAGGGCCTGTACGTTGACCCGTCACTTTGTTTTTTCATTGAATCTCTCCGTTTTTTGTTTATTTATTTTTTTCAAAAACAAGTCGTTATTAGATAATTGTGTTTTTTTCTTCTGATGCTTTATTATTTTTTATGTAATTTTGCTGGTGTATGTTGCAAATATGCTTTTAAATTCAGTAAATTCAACTCAGAATTCTTTAATTACATTTTCATATTCCTTATTGTTCACATTTGAACATTAGTTATAAGGTCTCTGCTTGCCGTAAGGAAAGTGGATACCACAGAGGTAAACAAAAATTAATAATGGCACATTCAGTCCAGTTATTTATCAGACAAAAAATATTGAGCGTGTTCTTGAAGCACCCAAAAAGAAAAAGTATAGAGAGCCAAATGAGAGCTTTCTGTCATGATGAACCTTAAGTGTCTTTAAATTTAGTAATGGATATGATCTGAACTATTGCTATTTTTATGTGCGTCTTAGCAAGAATCATACAATAAAAGTAAGGAAGTGAATGGAACCTCAAAGCTTGATAACTACCGGAAGTACTTGTCACTTCCTTTTTATAAATCCGCATTCCGGATTTGACTTTGTTCATCTAGGGCGCCAATCCGTACAAATTTAAATGGCGCCCTGAGGTCCATAATTCCTTATCATATAAATCCATGAGATTTGATTTCGAGAAGGAACCTATTTCATCCCCCTTTTTATAGACTGTCGCTCGAGGACTCTGCACAGGAAGTCTCCCAATTAAGATTTTTTTTTATTTTTTACCTCTAATGTCTTCCGCCGCGGCGTTTGTGTAATAATAACAGTGAGTTGGCATGAAATGGCAGCAGAAGGCAACATCCACCCCCTCTACTTGGATTGTTGCTTGATTATTGAATTCAGTTTCGTTTCCTGAAGAGGTGGATGTTGATATTGCTTGCTATTGCAGGCAGTAAAGGGAAGCTGAGGAGCTTTAGATTCTAATTTATATAGGTCCGTATAGTCGCAGAAGGACTGGTGCTTTTGCTTAGATGAAAAATGTTAAATTGCTCTGTATCTCATATGTCTTCATTTGATACAGTGTAAATAAGTACTACAGTGTAAACTTCCTTATTTTCAATTCACCTGCAGTTTTAAAACAAAACGAGAGAGAGAGAGAGAGAGAGAGAGAGAGAGAGAGAGAGAGAGAGAGAGAGAGAGAGAAGAGAGAGTTACAAAGAATTGACACACCCTCGGTACCAAAAATCTTCCATGAAACTCAGCAGTAACTTAATGATACCAATCTACATACATGAATCTGCCAAGCAAGATCTGAGAAGCCCTATAGGAATTTCAAATACAAAACTCCTTCCCACTTGTTTAGAAACAAGTGGGAAATTGTTTACTGAAATTCCTATTAGAACATTTCAGTTATTGCTAGTCAGATTCATGTATTATTTAAGTTACAGCTTCATGGAAGTTTTTTTTAGCTCCTGAGATGTTTTGAACAACCCGCACTGTTTCTTTTTGAAACTACTTCTCTCTCTCTCTCTCTCTCTCTCTCTCTCTCTCTCTCTCTCTCTCTCTCTCTCCTCTTCTCTCTCTCTCTTTCAAACTAGGAAATGAAAAGGAAGGATTGATTGATGCTCATTTATGTCACTTTTGTCCCAGCCAGGCTTCTCTGAAGGTTAATTAATTGTTTGGGGTACCTTGAATCATCATTAATCTTTCGTTTCAATTCCCCTGACCTTGTATGCCTTAGGTTTTGGGTAGGGGGTAAGAGGGGAGGGCAGGGGTGGTTTGTGTGTGTGTGTGTAGGTTTTTTTTTTTTTTATTTTTTTTTTACGGGAAGTGTGTGTTTTCACTCTTTGCGTTCCGTTTCTAGTTTTTTTTTTTTTTTTTTTTTTTTTTTTTTGTTTTTTTGTGGGGTGGGGGGGGGAGGGTGGGGTGGGGTTTGGTGGTTCATGTCTTCTCCCATGAGGGCAAGAGTGCGTCTGACCTGGTCTGACCCGCGGATCAAAGGTCAGAGATTAATAGCGTGTTGCTTGTGCGTTTTATTTATGATATTAGACTACCTCAATGGTTTCTTGTACTGCCACTTTTTCTTTTACCTCGTTACCGTCATTTCAGTGGGGTGTGTAGTTACGACACTTTCACTGTTCTTTTGTTGCGGCCGTAATGACAGAGAGCTGAAATGTAATAAATACCCCTTTTGGGATTGGTGGAAATGCTCGTATTTTCATATCTCTGTTTCGTGAGACTTTGCTTTTGAAGAGGTTTCTGTTTCATCGAATTCGACAGTTTCAGATTTCGGGGCCGTTTTGCATCTAGCGTGTAGGATTCGGCTGTCAATGTGAATGAGGCGAACGTTACTGTAAACATGTCATCTTATTTATTCAGCGTTATTTAACGTTATTGTTAATCCTGCTTCTGATTTTATTATTATTATTATTATTATTATTATTATTATTATTATTATTATTATTATTATTATTATTAGTAGTATTAATAGTATGCACTCGTATGTAAAGAAATCAGTGAAAGGAGTTAGGAAAATTAAATGAAGATAAAATTACAGTGAATAGTTAACCTCCGGCTAAAATAATAATGTAAACCAGAAAGTAAAAGCGTCTTGAAAACCTCTGTCAGTGCAATTAACATAAAAAACTTTACGTTTTCAGTTACAATCGCCAGGAAGCTAACACTTTCCTGAATGCGTATCAGTGACAATATCAGCACACGAATCGGCAAAACAATATAATCTAGTTTTTCATTATGTTAGAGTTCCTGTGCATGGGCCATGTCCCTAAATTTCGTACATGCATCTCATAAAGAACCCTGAATCCCGATCGGGGCTGGACCAGAATTTAATTAGTTGCCCCTTGGAAAATAGTGTACTTAAAAAAAATTATATTAATGTTAATATGCAGGAGGGGTAGGAGGGAGTGGGGAGGGGGAGGGTTAGGAACCAAAATATATTTTGCCCTCTCTTAAAGTTTTGAACATCAGCGTCCGTAAAATTGCTTGGAAGTCTGTCTTGCAATTTCAGAGTGAGTGTATCGAAACATCTTTGGTTCCGGGTGTTGTAATTTCATGGTACCTGACCGGAATAAGGATTTTGACTTTGAAAAAATGTGTAGCATGTACAAGTGTAAGGTTGATATATGCAAAAAGTATAGCGTTTAAAAATTAACAAGGTGACTTATGTGGGATAAAGTGTAAGTTCCTTTGTAAAAATAGTAAGCGATATGAGTAATAGGTATTTATCTTTCGGGTAGCATTAGTGGATGGAATTTTTGTTAAGCGCAGCAAAGAAGTAAGAGTGTTGCCTTAGGTGACAGTATTGCCGTATGTTTAGAATTAAATGCATTTCTAAAGGCACTGTGAATCGTGTGTTTTGCTATTTATTATTATTCTTTTTTCAAAGTTTTAATAGTCAAGAATCATACCACAAGCCACACCATTTCTGCATCCGTTGTAGATAAATACTTGGAATGAAAAGTTGCATCATATTTTAAAGTCACATTTCCTGCGTTTAAGGCTTAATCTCTCTCAGTAAGTAACGCTCCAGGCCGGAGGGAATTAGGTTTACTGAAAACCCATTACCGGCAACTCGGAAATGCATTGCAATCTGAGGCATATCTCCATCGAAGTATGAATTTCGAACCATTGCCTAAACGATTATTTTAGGCAAATGATAGTTGTATATATATATTATTATATATATATATATATATATATATATATATATATATATATATCAATAGAAGGATCCTCATTAATATTCTTGTTTATCCAGATGAAATATATTTGTGGAAATATTCATAAAAATTAAGCTGTTGTAAATATTTCCACAAATATATATTACTGTGGGAACCTTCTATGATTTCTTGAGAAGCACGATACGGTGTTTTTTATATATATATATATATATATATATATATATATATATATATCTATATATAGATATATAAGATATAATATATAATATATTCCAGTTGTCTTTGATAACAGCTAACATAATCTAACAGAATATCATCAATGCATCATTGTGAACATGAAGACTGGCTGTCATGTTGTGCATCTTCTTAAATGTTTTCAGTACACCAAAATTATTCGTAGATTAATGGTTGAAGTATACAGTAATATGTAGCTATAATTTTTGTGTGTGCATGTGTGCGCCTGAGACAAGGTAAATGGAATTTTTTTTTATTTATAACCATTACTTTCTTACAAATATTCAAAGACTAAATTTAATTTAACTCTATGCAAGTCTTGCTAGTGAATCTAAACTTGTTTTTCATGCACTTAAAAGTGTAATTATCTCTGTATCTGAGCCTTACGAGCAAGAAAATTAAATGACGAAAAAGCCATCTTTTGCACGAAGGCTGAGAATTTCATAAACAACCATAAAAAACATGAATTATGATTTGCGCAACGCTGGTCTTTGTTTCTCGAAGGAGCTTGAAGTTAATTAGCGAAAGTAAAGGAATAACTTCATTAAATATTCACAGTGTAGTATTCTGTTTAGACGTTCAGACGTTTAAGCATTGTTGCACCAGAGGTTTTGTCAGTACAGCGCTACGTTTAGACATTTAGACGCTTAAGTATTATTGCATTAGATTTTCCCAGTGTTCTAATTCGTGTAGATATTTAGACGCTTAATCATTGTTGCATTAGATTTTCCTAGTTTAGTAGAACCTACGTTTAGACCTTAAGCATTGTTGCATTAGATTTTCCTAGTTTAGTAGCACCTACGTTTAGACCTTAAGCATTGTTGCATTAGATTTTTTCAGTGCAGTAATACGTTGAGGCGCTTAAGCATCGCTGCATATTATGTCATGGTTTCTGAAGATAGGTAGATGCTCTCCTGAAGCTCCGAGGTGATACGATTTCAGCAAGATATGAGTCGTGAATACTATTTTTGCTACTCGGGGAGCAAACGACCCGTGTACCGAGCTCGTTACGATGGTTAATGGCCCGCGGATGATGGAAACAGGAAAATAACAGAGCGGGCCTAAGAAGGGAAAGAAAGAAAGAAAAAGATGTGTATGACGAGATTCTTTTTCGCGAATTTTTATGTGAGCTTTTTCTCACGATTTTTGTTAATAGGAGATCTATTTAGATTCCAGTATAATTGGCTACATAAATCTTAGTAAAATACTTCATTGGGATTTTTTTTTTCGTCAGGAATTGTCTCGTGATTTTTAAAGAATTATTTTTTTGCAAGTTTTTAATCGGGAATTCTTTCATGAATCTTTTAATATATATACATATTTTAGATTTATGTAGAATCCATGATAATTGGCTGTATATATCTCACACATGTGATCTTTTGTTTCCTTAGTAAAGTAGTTTATTGCGATTTTTTTTTATCTGTAGAATTCTTTCTCAAACTGCTTTTAAATGGGAGATATATGTAGATTTCGCGATAATTGGCGATATAAATCTCGTATATGTGACCTTTCGTTTTCCTTGGAAGGTAGTTTATTTATGACATACAAAACTGTGAAAAGGGCAAAACAAGTTTTATAACTTGGAAGTAATCGACATTGAGGCGATTATTATTGATGAAGAAATTCAGTTGATAAGTTGATTTATATACTGTATACAGATATATGAGGTATCTTATTTGGCCAGTATTTATGACGTGTATAAAGCAGTTTGATCTTAAATTTATCGGATAGTTTTGTGCACGTATGTGTATATATATCATTTATGTGTGTATATATATATATATATATATATATATATATATATATATATATTATACGTTGAATCAGTCGTAAAATGATTGTAAACGGTTGAAAAGTGTCGCTGTCATACCTTGTTTACACTATTCATGCTTCATGCAACAAATTTATTAAGCTGGGGTTCATGTTTACCCATTGAAACTCCACCACAACTAATTTCTGCAGTTATCCGAAGGCATTTGCGCTCATTGCTGATGTTCGTCTAGCTTCTATTCGTGATTGCATGTATGTATACATATGTGTTTATTCACACACATTATATCTATATGCATTGCATCTTTGTCCACATTTAGTGATATGCTTTACCGTGTGTGCTTGGAATTCGGTTGACTCAGTTTTTTTATTATCTTTAGTTAGTATCGCATTTTGTGATTAGGGATTTTGTTAAAATAATTTTTTTAATATAATTTAACATTGGTCTGTGCACAGCCAGCTTAGCGAGGGAGCGATTCCCTCACTGAAGGAGAGAAAGTTTTTAGCCGTGAATATTGTTATTGTTCTTGTCATTTGGATAATGATCCCCCTACGGAAAAAAAGGATGTGAAAGGCCATATTGTTTATTTATCATTCGCCCAGTGTTTTTACTCTTAACTGTTCCCCCCCCCCCCCCTTTTTTTTTTTTTTTTTTTTATTTTTTTTTTTTTTTTTTCTCTCTCGTCGTCGTCGAAGGAACGAATGACTTGGGGTTGGGGATCCCGTAACTGTTAATTAGGCCTAATTGCTAAGAAACTTTTACTCTATAATTTTATGCTTATGAGGATTTTGTTGTATGAATGAATGCTTAAGAACATTTTGATTCCAGAAGTTGGTGCATAAGAAAATTTGGTAGGAAATTGTAGGTGATTTTAAAGCTTATGTTATGGGATAGCTTGGCTTCAGTTGTGAATTTTTCATTATTTAAATTTTGCAAAAATATATTTTGTGTGTGTTTTATTTTTTTTCCTATTTTTAGCCATTAATTTATCCGACGACTAGAGCAATCTGTACTGCCTTTCTTGTGTTCGTAATATTTTTTTCTTTAATTTTGGCTTCCAAGAAGATAGAGATATCTGTTGATGAATAGATTAAGCTCTTGATAAGGCACTGAATCCTTAATCAAATAAAAAAAAAAGGGTGGGAAAAAGGGGTGGGTGGGGTGGGGGGTGTGAATCCACGCTCGGAGTCCAGTAGAGAAACGAGCCGATAAGGAATAAGACGACCCAGGGAGGCAGTTGATTAAAGAAAAGAGCCGCATAAAAGCTATCTCACATAGAGAAGTATCAAGATATGAGGGAGAAACTCCCACTCACTGCCATCTCTGGAAATGAACGGGGGAACTCAGGGAAAGGGGCTTGGGTTGGGGGGTGGGGGGGTGCGGCCGGGAATGGGTAACAGGAACACTTTTCCTCGAGTACCGGCAACGTCTGGGTTCTTTGGTATAATGCGTATTTGCACACAATATGGACGTATGGCTTGCCTACGCTTTCTCTTTGCCCATCCGTTCTCTCTTCTCCTCGTCTCTCTCCTTCTTTGCCCTCTTGGTTTTCCTCCATTAATGTAAATAGTGAGAGAGAGAGAGAGAGAGAGATGAGATTGACGAGAGAGAGAGAAGATAACGAGAGAGAGAGAGAGAGAGAGTATATTTTACTTTTTCTCTGTTGTTCGTTATGTTTTTATGTATGTATGTTTTTAGGACATTTATTTTCCATAGGCCTTCAATTTTTAATTTTAAAAAGATATGCAGCAATAAGAAGGGAAAAGGCATTTTAAATTTTGTTTAATTTTCCTCCCAGAAACTGAACCACATTCAAATGTTAATAATAAAAATGGAACGTTTAAAATAAGAGGAATTTTTTTTTTTAAAAAAATTTAAAAAAAAAAAAAAAAAAAACAGTTGCTTTTGTTTTTTTTTTTTTTTTTTTTGTTTTTTTTTTTTTCTTTTTTTTGTTTTTTTTTTTTTTTTTTTTTTTTTTTTTTTTTTTTTTTTTTTTTTTTTTTTTTTTTTTTTTTTTTTTTTTTTTTTTTTTTTTTTTTTTTTTTTTTTTTTTTTTTTTTTTTTTTTTTTTTTTTTTTTTTTTTTTTTTTTTTTTTTTTTTTTTTTTTTTTTTTTTTTTTTTTTTTTTTTTTTTTTTTTTTTTTTTTTTTTTTTTTTTTGTTTTTTTTTTTTTTTTTTTTTTTTTTTTTTTTTTTTTTTTTTTTTTTTTTTTTTTTTTTTTTTTTTTTTTTTTTTTTTTTTTTTTTTTTTTTTTTTTTTTTTTTTTTCTCGTGTGGTTTTGTTTTTTTTTAGGAATAAAAAAGAAATTTTAAGGTCATTTTGGTTTGCAAAAATGCCACTATGAAGTAAAGGTCATTGGTTATAATTAAGAATAAATTTCACTCTTTCCTTTTTTGTTTTTCATTCATTGTAACACCATAGCATTAATTTCCTCTTCTACTCTCTCGACTTCTTCTCTCTCTCATCTCCTCTCTCTCTCTCTTCTCTCTACTCTCTCTCTCTCTCCTCTTGTATGTGTGGGTGAGAAAGCTTTTAGATGCGACTCAGTTTTTTCATATCCGGCAGTGTTATTAACACCAGCAATATTTGGAGGTCCTTTGCTTTTATTTTTAGAATTTTATTTCCCGGGCAGGAACTTTTATAAGTGCATCAAGTTTAAATATATCGTGACAGTTTTTAAGCTTCTGCTTCCAAGTATCATAGATGCTACTCGGAAGCAAAAATAATGAAAATGAAATTTTTTAGGATAATTCAGGTTCGCCCCCCCCCCTCCCCCCGCCCGCCCTTGCACTGTATGATCTTTTTATTCTTAATGTTTTATTTCCAGAAGTCCTTTTAGAGGTAAAATAACAAGAATGTCATCTTCTTCAATTTACCTTTTTATGTTGTGTAATGTATTTTGTTTTGGAGATAGAATTTCAAATAAGTCATCGTAATCGCTTTACGTATTTTATTGTGTAATGTATTTTGTTTGGGGAGATAGAATTCACATAAGTCATCTTAATCGCTTTACGTATTTTATTGTGTAATGTTTTATTTACAGTATTCAATGCATTATTGAATTTAGAGGTGAGTTTTTTTTAAAATATAAGTAGTGTTATCTGGAGATAGTTATTCTTATCTTTGTTATTTTCGTATTATTTTCATGCAATGGAGTTAATTTTGTAAGAGATCTTGATATTTATTATGTAAGATATGTTTTCCCCTTAAATAGACTTCCTTTTTGAATGAGGTGTCACATTTCTGAGACTAGTGTAGTTTAGAGGCTGGGAGTCGAAAGAGGGAAGGATGTGTTTAAGCTTAGAAAGTACGAAGGAGTCGATTAGTTATGCGCTGTTTGTGGTGCCATTTGCTGGAACACTTGAAGCGAGGAAAGCCTCCTGAGTCGGTAAATGCTGATTATTATAGTAGACATTCGGCCATTAGTCAGATTCGTGGACTCTTCGTTTGCTTTCTGTTTTCGGTATTCGGTCGTATCCGGTGTGAATTACATTTGTAATTGTAGAGAATTTTTTTCTTTATAAATTTCAAATTACGTTCATTTTTCTTATTGTTTCGCTTAATGTTTTGGCTTCCTTTATAGGCGTCATTTTCACGATATCGGTAATGTTAGTATGCATGTTGTCTTGGTTCCTTTATATGTACTTTGTAGGCACAATTTTCACAGTATCAGTAATGCTATTTCACTAGCTAAATCAATTGCTTTGATGACCACGGCCATTGCAAAGTCAGGTTGAATACCAAGTTATCCATCAATAGATATCAAGCAAAATCAATCGCATTTGGAATTCCAATTCAGTCATACTCATCTACATATAAAACCTATTAATCCTTTTATATGACATTTTATTTGAATAATTTCGTATTGTTACAAGGGCGGATGTTTGCTCTCCATAAATTGGATATAGGCAACAGTATCCCGTGGACAGAAATTATGATAGTAGGAACTCCTAGTATAAAATATTTTCAATTTAAATGAAGGCAATGTTCTTTGATATGGTGATGGTTTATCTCCTAATTGTAATCAATAATCTCCACGCCACCTGTATAGGGCATTGAAGATCTTTTCATCCATCGAACAGTAGGTATCGGAAAGAGGAGTGTCAGCTGATGACTCGTATACTAAAAAGCCCCAAGAAATATCTGGGCTTTGTCTTGAGGGTTTGTAAATATTATTTTTCAATAGCTCATAAAAGGGGATCAGTGTACAACTCCCTGATATGGAGGATGTTACCTAGGCCACCAAGACAAGGCGGAGTTCATCTTTTTTCTCAGTATTCAGGTGTTAGATTATTTGATAAATGGTGGTAAAATAAGCACTGTCATTATTTTCCCGGTTCTTCAAATGCTAATATCTTTCGGTAGATAAAACCTTACATCTTTACATTTCATCCCATATAAGATTTATTTTCAAAACATAAATTCTCATTTAAATGATATTAATCCTTTGATGGTTTAACTTGAACCTTGCGATGGAAAGGCATAAGATTAAAATTCGGGTGGCTCTGCACGTTTATTAAAACGTCAGTGGGATGTGATTCACTGTTTATTGTCAGAACCTGAATGTTTTCTTACGAAATACAAAGCTCACCTAAACTAAAGCAACTGAAGTATCTCACCATTACCATGTTAAACTTATGGGAAAATTATCTATGGATTTCATGTTCAATTTAGCGCCCGAATCTTTGTAAGCAAAATCCAAAACTTAGCTCTATAAAAGCCATTGAATTGTCACACCATTGCCCTGTTGAACTTAAGAGAAAAATTTTCTATAAAAAAAATCCAATCACTGTGTCAGAATTACCGAGGCATTTAAGAAATGTTACTCAAGACGGTCGTCGTTATGGGCGGTCGCAATTAAGGGTCGCTGTATGGGAAAGTCCGTGATTTACCGTCCCCTTTTAGGACTTGTGAGACAGCACTTAGTGGCGCATTAGCGGTGCAGGTAATTCCATAACATGGTTGGGGCGGCTGTGGCGATATTCTCGGTGAATTCGTCCGGGGTCAGGGTGGTGGACTGAGCTACTGTATGGTGTGTGTGTGTATATACGTACATATGAATTATGTATACTATATAGTAGGTATAAATAATATATATATATATATATATATATATATATATATATATATATATATATATATATATATATAATATATATATATAATATATATATATAGAGAGAGAGAGAGAGAGAGAGAGAGAGAGCGAGAGAGAGAGAGAGAGAATTACTGATTGGAAAAAAGTAGACGGACGTGAAAAAAAAAAAAATTTTTTTTTTTTTTTTTTTTTTTTTTTTGGTTTATACATATCTATCCAACGTACACGTTTAAAGCTCTTTATCCATATAAAGTCATTAGCTACAAAAAATTAAACAGTTCATAAGAATTTTTAAAAGTTAATGATCGTGGTACAGAATGCATCAAAAACATTCATTCAGACTTCATAGTAGCTGCCAAAGTGATTTTTTTTTGTCACAGAAGTAGAAAAATCTTTCAAAAAAATTACGAAAAAGAAGAAAAGTTATATTTATCCGTGCTGCTCTTGAAACGACATTTCTCAGTCATTCATTATTAATACGCTTTTCAAGCCTTCGTAGAGGTAGGATTAATGATGCCAATATAATAGAAAAATATTTACATGTTGGTGATGTCATCTAAAGTGCAGATTTGCACTAATAACCATAGATAATCGCTCTCAGAGATGTTTTACTTGAAATGAAGTGACATTCTTTGATCATTCAGGCTTAACAGACAATCATTTACATGTTGGTGAAGTCGTCTAAGTGCAGAATTGCGCTATTATTCATTAATAATAGCTGTGAGAGATCTGTTTGCGTTTAAATGGTCGGGGATTATATTTATCGTCTTTCTCTGACTCCGCTCCGTAGTTGCCTGAAAGTTATCGTTTTTGGAGTCTGGTAGTTTAGGGGGTCCCACGAGTTAAATGCTCCCGGAATTGTTATTATTGCCTCGTAAAAGTCTGCGAAGTCTTTTGCACAAGTTATTGTGGTTTCGCTCTTTTTTTCTGGTTCTTATTTTCAGGGCGGTTGTGCGCGCGTGCTCGACCACGTGCGTATTTATGTTCGAGTCTTACGCTTCTCACGTTGTTTTTCTAGATGATGTATTAAAATTTGCTTGAATTTGGGCCAAAATTGGGCAAATTTGGACCAAATTACAGGAATCCCAAAATTGCGAAAAACGGGCTTTGGAGGGTCGCTTTTAAAAAATAAAATTCTTCTTAGAAATCGCTGGACTTTTTCTTTATTCATTTATTTATTTATTTATTTATTTTTTATGACCCTTTATTGTGAATGGTTTTGTGTTTCTTTTTCTCTCTGTTAGAGAAAGGGATTGGACATTCACCTGGCCAGATTCAGTATACGACCCAACACATATTGAAGAAAAGTGTCGATACGGAAAGGTAAATATTGTAAATATTGAAATTCCTGCACCCACTGTTACAAGTCTTTCTCTCTCTCTCTCTCTCTCTCTCTCTCTCTCTCTCTCTCTCTCTCTCTCTCTCTCTCTCTCTCTCTCTCTCTCTCTCTCTCCTTTTTTTAAAGTTATTTCTTGTCAGGGAAAAAATTTATCCGTGTAAAGATGCAAATGGACAAATAAAATATTTGTTCACTTATTCGTGGATCTTCTTACCAGTTCAGACTGAACAAATTTCCCCAAATTGAAGATGAATTGGATGAAAGGGAGTAAGGAGTCAAGTTATTTAATTAATTTTGTAAAGTTACCAGTAAATATTCTAATTGAATTGCAAACTCCTGCTTGTGGACATTCCACCGCATAGTAAGAAGAAATACAGCCTAACTTTGTTTCTTGAAGCCTTCAGTAAATAACCCTTATTGTCAAGGTCAACAGACTATAAACCCAAGCGGACTCCAGAGAGAAATCAGATTGCAGAAAGACAGGCAAGTCATAGGAAGTGGTGATAAATGAATAAACATGAGGGAATAGTAGAAGATAAAGCCGATAAACCTGAAATTAAGGCGACGTCAGAAGAGAGCATGAATGAATATGTTCCTCGCTGAAATATTTGGAGAAAAGAGGATTCGTCAACTGCAGTAATTGCGGGAAGAAGGGGGGGGGGGGGGGGGGAGGTGCCGTCAGTACACTTATGCAACCCTTTTCATTCCTTTGACTTTACCACCTCCACATACTCTTATTCTTCCATCTCGTATTCCACTCTCTCCCAAGAAAATTGTTTCTTGGTGCAACTGCGAGGTTTTCCTCCAGTTACACCTTAGAAACATTTTTACTCTCGGTTTCCCTTTTATTGCTGAATGACCTCATAGGTTACAGCACATGGGTTTTAGCCTAAATTCTATATAAAGATTCTCAACTGCAACAGACAAACTATTCCACATTTTAGATAAAACTCCCAACGAACTGAGTAGTTTGCAAGTTTTTATTTTTTCATCGTTTGCTCGGTGCTTACGTGCGAAATAAAACACAACTTTAGTTAGTGTTAAGTTTTACGTTCCCTCTCCATAACGCGGTGAAAATAACTTGAGCCACATTTTATTGTTCCGTGTGCGACCGGTCAGTGCTTTTAAATCCCTGAACCTCGTATAGAGACATGTTCTGTTGCAAGCAACGCTGTCATCCCGTCAGTTTTGTGATGTCGTCTCTCCAGGTGGGGCACAACCATTTTCCAAAAATGTTTTGGGCGTTGTAAAATTTCCGAAGGCCATAAAGTGGGATTGTTCGTGATTTTTATTTTTTATTTTTTCATTTTTTTGCCCCAGTGAGTCATTTATTACCTTTTATTTATTTAGGAATTCGGTCGTCTATCTTGTTAAAGACAGCTGCATGGTTTCATTAACTTATTGCTTAAAAATATCATGATGAAAATTATGAGTATATAAATACGCACTATATGTATAAATGTCTGTTTGTATATATATATATATATATATATATATATATATATATATATTATATAGATATATATCTATATATATATATATATATATATATATATATATAGATATATATATATATTATCTAGATATATATATATATATATATATATACTATATATATAGATATATATATATATATAGTATATATATTATATATATATATATATATGTGTGTGTGTGTGTGTGTGTGTGTGTGTGTGTGTTTGCGTGTGCGCGCGTGTGTTGGCAATTCCCTGTCTTTCAGCGCATCTATCTTTTCAGTTTGTGTCCGTGCAAGTGTTCTGTACATATCAGTCTGCGTTATAGTTATCATCTGCAACGTCTCTGACACTAAATTTTCCTGGTATTCTTTATATTTATTTTATATTCTGGTTAGTTGTATGCTTTAGGTCAGTTGCATTTGATCCTCATCTAGTAACAAAACGACTACAATGAGAATATTATTAAATATTAAAACGAATAAAAATATTACGTCGACGAAAGCGTAAAATATTTCTGTTCATGACTCTCATACCTAACCTCTTCATTGAAGAAGCACAGACATTTTTGGCCGGTTTCCAGTTTCCAGTTTTCCTTCATTGCATATGCCGAGCGCGTCGGCATTGTGGGGTTATAGTCTGGCGGAAGTGTACACCTGAGGGAAACCTTCTTTCCGGTTCTGACAAACCCTTGGTAATTGAGAGGTATGTGTATGGTATGGGGTTCACAGGTGAACCCTTGTGTTTGTGTGAGTGTATGGGGGGGATAGGGGGTGGGGGCGGTTGCTTTTCAGTGATGGTGGCTGACGGGTGAGAGAGAAATGGTCGGCTCGTTTGTTTATTTATTATTTATGTATTTGTTCATTTGTAACTTTTGCAACATCATTACATGAAATTGACTGTAACTAGTCATTCTGCTAAGCGATTGCGATGTTAACTTCGTATAAATATCTGCTTATTTGTTCTGTACTATGCTTGTTTACTTACGTATACGTATATGCATATGTGTGTGAATAAGTGTTACAAGACCGTTTGTACTATGAGAGATGAACATGAAAATAAAAGATAACATTTCGTGAACACCAAGTACTAAGAGGAGATGCGTGGTCTAATACGCAAAGCTAAACCTATTTCGCTATTTGTTGATTGATTTTTTTTTTTTTTTTTTTTTTTTTTTTTTTGCGAAGAAAGTTATTTTTTCTGGTAAGGACCTCCGTTTCATGTAGCTTGGCGTTCTTGCTTGCTACTATATCAGTGCTAGATCACTTTTTATCGGTTTCACTTGACTGCCACCTCGGTGGCCGCGAGGTCGAATCTTGGGCATTCCATTGAGGTGTGAGAGGTGTCTATTTCTGGTGATAGAATTCACTCTCGACGTGTTCAGAAGTCACGTAAAGCCTTTGGTCCCGTTGCTGAATAACCACTGGTTCCATGCAACGTGAAAACACCATACAAACAAACAAACTATCGGTCTAACTTCATACTTTAGTTGTTAATTAAGTAAAATGTATCTTATGAAAACTGGATATTGCCTGAAAGGTAAAGGGAAAAGAATATTTATGGATGCCAAGACCCTTGTGTGTGAAACCTTAATATTGGATTAGGAAACCAGGCAAAAGATTATGTGCCACGCGATTTTATAATGAAAACATTGTGGGGGAACTAGAATTATGATGTGTACATTATAGGACACCTGAATTTTTGAAAGGGTGCGCTCTTGGAACTGGAATTTTATAATGGGAGCATTATGGGATGCCGGAAGTTTATTTGTTAAAGGGTCCACAAAGTGGTATTGGTTACATTATTTTGTAAGGGGGATTATCTTAATGGCACCGGATTTCGGTTAAGAAATTGGGCCAAAAATACATTAATTCTAAAAGTTAGGGGGAAAATTGCGATGAAAGTTGATCATTTCGGTACTTTGTTGATTTCTGTCATAAAAGTTTAGTTCCAGTACGGAAAATCGTAAAAAAAAAGATATGTGCAAATGAATGAATAAATAAAAAAACTATAGTACGCTTGCTTTTATCTATCAAAAAATAATTTAGAAAACCAGTTCACGGATGTCTGAAAGAAAGTAAAGCGAACTATAATATAATTACCGGATGATTACGGCCTATTCCCAGGAAATGTTCTGCCATTACATGAACATCCTATTGCCAAAGATATGTGGAATATGGAGAGTTTGTACATGTTTCCTAATTACTTCCATCACGACAACTTATGTTCCCAAATTATATATTGTGAACCACAGAAATACTTGAGGAGATCTATCTGTCGTGCGGACAGCTATTTCAGAGATTACGAAACCTTATTTGTTAATTGAATGGAATCCAAGGCTTTTCGTATTTGCCATTTGTTATTTGTTTCCTTACTTGCACTTTTATCAATTTATTTGTTAGTTTACTTTTTTCCTCTTCTTTCTGCATTTCCTAATATATTCAGTTACTTCTTTTCAGATGAATACCATATTCTATACAGGCTTGAATTTCAAGTTAGGCCTCTTGTTCCATATGAATAGGGTTCATCTTCTGAATAATAATAATAATAATAATAATAATAATAATAATAATGTCTATTTTATATCATTTCACAGAACAGATATTTCCGAAGGGTTAAATCGCTTTGTGTCTTGGAACGTACTTATGGCTTTGTACCTTGTTACGTCTTCCTTCGCTCTTAATGAATGAATGAATGATTGGAAGTTTTCTGGCATCCTGACATCGAAGGTCATTGACGCCGATCCTTCGCTCTTACTGACCCTAATTCTTTTCCCCTGGTATCTTTAACAGCTAAATCTGGAAGATTGGGGATTAGGAGGAAGAGCTGGGAAAGAACAATAGAGGAGGCTCACAAACAGGTGATTCCGAAGGTCGTTATCTTTCGCCACCGTCAACATATCAGGATAATTGCGTGGCATTCATTCCCCTTGACGTCCTTCTCAATTCCTCCCACCCCCTTCCTCCGTCCTATCTCACAATATTCTCCATCTCACAGGCTCGTTCAGCTAATTTTTGATCCCCCCTCCCCCGCTTCCCTACCAATCTCCTTCATATCTAAAGCCACCCCTCCTCCTCCTCCTCCTCCTGCACATTCATCAGCTGCTTTGCCTTTCTAAGGTAATGCTTAGTCGTTCAAGCCAGTCTTGCCTGGCACAGTTTTTTTTTTTTTTTTTTGCAATGCAGGCTGATAAAATAAATCTGGACCAATTTGGCAAATGGTGTGCCACTTTAGATGTGGGACGTAAGGATGGCAGGATATTCTCTCTCTCTCTCTCTCTCTCTCTCTCTCTCTCTCTCTCTCTCTCTCTCTCTCTCTCATTGTTGCGAGATTCCGGGTAGACACTCATGAGTAGGAAAGCGGCATTCATATTTATTATAAGAAATCTCTCTCTCTCTCTCTCTCTCTCTCTCTCTCTCTCTCTCTCTCTCTCTCTCTCAGTCACCTTCACTTGCAGAGCCAATACAGTTGACGTAAAAATGACAAAGATAATCATGAATAACGCAAGGAAAGACAAAAAGCAAAAGTTTGTAAAGGAATCTCTCTCTCTCTCTCTCTCTCTCTCTCTCTCTCTCTCTCTCTCTCTCTCTCTCTCTCACACACACACACACACACACACACACACACACACACCTACCTATTGACCGTTACGTTGCCAGCCATATGTTTTCCCCAGAAAACACATACCATATTCAGTGATAAGTAGTAGCTGAGGTTCGGTTCGAAATAATGATTGAGGAGAGAAATGACCGAGAGGCCGGACTCGAACCAATTTACAATTAGGAAATTCATTTGCTGGTGGAACCTTCTCGCCGATAACTGGACCCAACGTGTGTTTTTCTGACCATGAGGAAGCTTCGTTACATGCAATTTTCGAGGCCGTCGTCAGGCTACAATTTCACGAAGGAGCGATGTTACGTTACAGGTCTGACGTGAAAAAAAATGTATATATGTACATTTTTTTACATTTTATTGTCGCGTTGTAATTTAAACACTATATTTTGACCGGAAGAAGTTTTTTTGTGTTCTGTAATTGTTTGTCAAAATTGGCTTCATTATGGTCAGGAAGTTCACGGATTTTGTGGTTATGATGTTAGTGTTTGGTGGTCTTTCTCGTTCCCTTTCTTTAACATTGAATAGTCTAAAGAATTTAAGTCGAACCGTGTAATTTGTTGCAAATTCTGTGATTAACTAAAGGGTGCATACTATATATATATTAATGATTATATCTATATATGATATATATATATAATCTCTTTTATACCCAACTTCCTCGCTTTTGTTATGAAATTCTATCCTTAGATAACAGTGCAGTATAATGATGTAAAAAAAAAAAAAAATTTTTTTAGTGTTGAGGGCGTTTTAATTTCCAGTTTACTCATGAGATTAAAAAACTGGAAATCGTTCCTTAATTACAAACAGTTTTTCTTAGGTATTAACGTCACCAAATGTGTTTGAAACTGGCATGGAAAAAAAATATTTAATAAGTGTGGATTAGTGTTGAATTGATCGTATTTTTGCCATTTGTTCATTTCTGGTTATTGTTATCAGTTATTGAACCAAATTCTATTTTAAAGTCATATATTACCTACCTGTGTTTATATTTTTAAACAATGAAAACGGAAGGCGATACTATATCGTCCATGGAAGCCGATTTCGCTATGGATTATTTGTTAAAATTAAACAAAATACAATGTTACTTGGATTTTTTACTTTTTTTTATTATTATTATTATTATAGCAGTAGCTTTTTGTATAGCAATTTATATCGTAACGTAGATGACCAACCACAGTTTCCTTATTTTACAGTTATGCTTTAACATTTTACTGTTATGCTGTTAAAGCAGTAGTAATTTTTTTATTACAATGTATTTCGCAAACTTAAGATGACCATTGCAGTTACGTTTCGCAAACCGTGAACATCTTGAATTTTCAGTTGCATGCAGAGGCAAGTCCGTGCGCAAATAAACGATTGTATGGTCAAATGTATGGAGCGTCTTCATCTTAGCTTCCTTCCTTCCTTTTCTTCTTTCTTTCCTCCTTCTTGCCTTCCTTCCGTTATCTCACGGTCACGAAAAGGTCCGCAATCAGAGCCTTTCGAGGGAATTCCGCCCTTTCAGATTTTCTTCGCAAAACGGTCTTCCGTCGTTACAACGGGAACCGTCTGTTGTGTGGGAAAAGGACTTTCGACCTCTAGAGCCTGGCGCCAGCGGTTTTTTTATTTATACGATTAAAAAAAAAAAATGTATACCTGATCATTATG
>NC_061096.1:38682181-38692181 GCF_015104395.2 Macrobrachium nipponense
CGGGTGGGGGAGAGTCCGGTGATTTGTGTGTGTGTGTGTGCGTACGTTTCGTCTTCAACCTGTGGAACTGACCGCTTCAGTAGAGTGAGGGCGGTGATTATATCGTCGCGGCAATGTAGCGCGCCTCATTGCTTCTGGAGACCGTAAAACTGTATGTCTCAAAAATATTTTATTGCTCGCCAAATGTGACCTGGTACGTCGCTCATTCAATTCGGCTTCAGTGATCCGTGTTCGTGTGTGTCGTGTTATATATATATATATATATATATATTATATATATAATATATATATATATATATATATATATATATATATATAATAGTTAGAAGTTGTTGGACTTGAAAATGTTTCTTGAAAACATTTGACTGTTCCATAGGATTTTTTTTAAATACCATGGAAGCAAGACTTTTTGTGTAAAATATCGTGTGATATGGAGAGCGCAGTTTGTCGATTTTTCATTTTCAACTGCTCAACCAGTTTGGTTTTGTATCTTTTGGGATTTGTAAAAATTGCTAATTTGCTTCCGCACGACATTTGCATAATTGATTGTGCATCATCGGTATTATTTTTCTGTGAAAAAAAAATCACATTTCGGTGTGAAAATTTTTTTCTCGAAATATGCCTTAAGTAATTTCAGTTAATTGCAGATCGTTTACATTTCATAGTGAGGCTGACTTTCAACCGAACGACCTGCTTTTGTTTTTATCAAGAAAGTCCTGAGAACTCCCGAAGGGAAGTTAAATCTTTAACAATATTTTCATTGATAGAAACTGAAAAGTGAACCTTTTGTCTTGAAAAATCTTTGAATAAAAAATGCATAGTCCCAAAGATACCAAGATATGGTAACTGGTATTTTAACTGGCGTTTCACAATACTCGTTATTCGAGTATTGATCTTTGATTAATCTTGGTAAACCCCAAGTAACGGACTAAGCCAAAGCCAAAGCCATCAGTCATGGACTACGAACACGGGTGCATTGAGAATGAAGGAAACTTCATTGAGATCGAGGAGGAAGAAGAGAAGGACGAAAAGCCGCCAGATGCCCCACGACGTAATAAGAAAGGTCAGTCAGTTTTTATTTAAAATAAGGGCATTTAGGATTGTTCTTCGAGTGATCCTCTTTGAGGG
The DNA here is from genome assembly GCF_015104395.2 of Macrobrachium nipponense. Taxonomy (NCBI): domain Eukaryota; kingdom Metazoa; phylum Arthropoda; class Malacostraca; order Decapoda; family Palaemonidae; genus Macrobrachium; species Macrobrachium nipponense. The sequence continues at coordinate 38,683,310 of NC_061096.1, forward strand.
AGGAGCGGCCTTTATTTATTTATTTGCAATCAATTTTTTTAAGAAAAGACCCCATTTTTGTGATAAAAAATTTTTTCCTCTAGAAAGAACAAGCACCTCAGTGGCGTGGTCGGTATGGTGTCGGTGTACAACCTCGGCGGCTGCGAGTTCGATTCCTGGGCATTCCATTGAGGTGTGAGAGATGTATATTTCTGGTGATAGAAGTTCACTCTCGACGTGTTTCGGAAGTCACGTAAAGCCGTTGGTCCCGTTGCTGAATAACTACTGGTTCCATGCAACGTAAAAACCCATACAAACAAACAATCAAGCTAGAAAAAACAGTAATTGGGATAAAACTTATTGTGGGAGGAATGGCGTTTAAGATAACCTTTATCAAGGAAACGGTGATTTTAAGATGGCATTTTTCTAAGAAGGGTCTTGTTTTTGGAATGAGAAATTCGGTTGTGGAAGTAGAATGTGTTGATAATATGAGGTACGTCACGCCCTCATGTTGATAGGGTCGTCGTCTGGAAATTGAATAGTGGCTTCGGGTAGTGAATTTCAATATTTGAAAATTTTAAATAACGTCTTGATCGACTTGACCAACCAGCAGCCCCCTCCCCCCTTTTTTTTCGGGAAACAGGGTAACTTTCATCTGTATCAGAAAAGGATGATAAACAATTTGATAAAGGCTGGATAGTCCTGGGTTTGTGTCGGTTTGAAAGATTTTGTACATTGATCCGAATCGTATGTTCGTAGTTTTTTAAATCAATACCAAAAAAAGGTTATGGTATTGATATGGTCAGTTTGTTTGGATGTTAGCAGGAATACCCTAAAAAAACTTTTTTGTGGGCATTCATGGATTTGGGATTTATTTTCTAGTGAAGGAAGTTTTCTTTCCTCTTCCAAGGAAGTTATATGTATATTATATATATATATATATATATATATATATATATATATATATATATATGTATGTATGTATGTGTATGTATGTGTATATATATATATATATATATATATATATATATATAATATATATATATAGTATATATACACACACTCAAGGAAGGCCTTGTGACGTGACTTGCAACAGGAATTTTACATCCTGGGATCATGGGACAGACTGGGGCATAAATTCAGGCTAGAAGAGACCCTTTTGTGGTGGGAGCGAAGGTGATCTCTCCGCCTTGACGGAGATTTGCCATCTGCAGACACTCGTTCATTGCTACATTCCTTTAGCGTTGGGAGGTGTTCTTCAGGAGAAAATTGATGCAGACCTAAAAGTGACTCTTTACGTTTCACTGAATGCTCGAGAAACGTGTAAACCGACTTCACCCTATTTAACGAACGGACGCGTTCCTGCTAATTGGCCTCCGTTAAACCTGTGGAATCTTGGAATCTTGGAGTCTTATCGAACTTTCGGGAAAGAATTCCCAAAGGTTAAGTGGAGGAGCAAGTGGGGAAGTTATCAGACTCGTGGCGGTCTCCCCGATGTAGGTAGGAGAAGGCTTAATTAATAATGGTTCGGAGAAATAGTCAGAGCCATTGAATGTTCATTAAGGGGAAAAAAAAGTAAAAAGTTCCCCTCCACTGAACTAGCAGCCTTGTTTGGGAGTTTTTGTTTTGCTGGAAACGAATAGATTTTATTTTTTATTTCGAGTGAAGAAATTAGAGGTATGTATCCCAGAAAAAATACAAATTGCTTTAAAATTTGTAGTAATTGGAATGACTCTGAGAATGGCTGTATTATTGTTCTAGGAATCTTCTGCTTGGAAAAAAGTAGGAATATCTTTTTTATTTTACAAGTAAACACTTAAGATATGTACAACATTCTCTATGGCTATTAAATGTCATTTATTTCGCAGCCGACTTGACCAAGTTTCCTATGTAAAAGTCGAAGATTTGGGTCGTTTTATATGTGATATGAAATGGAAATTAGACTTCTTTGTAAGACTGAAAGCACGTCGGATGATGTGAGAGAAGAGAGAGATCGATGTTGGATGCATTTTTTTTATTACCGAAAACTTCTTGATGAATGTTAAGGGGAATGGTTGAATTTTTTTTTTTTTTTTTTTTTTTGTGGGGGGGGAAGTTGGGGGGGTGTTGGGGGGGGCCGGGGTGGCTGGTGCGTTAAATATTTTGTGGAGATGAATCTTAAGCTTGGGTGGGATTGAAGTGATTGAGTAAATGTTGTGAATGAATTTATTTATTATGGGAGATTGGTTTGTAATAACAGTCTGTAAATACTGCAGGTAATTTAGCTCTTCGCTTTAGTATTCGCTTTGTGTATATATATAGTTTGGTTTATGTGTAAATTATTGTAAAGGTAGTTGCAGTTTTCTGTAAAAGAAAACTATTGAGTTGGCTATTTGTCTGTCCGTTCGCACTTTTTTGTTCGCCCTCAGATCTTAAAAACTACTGAGGCTAGACGGCTACAAATTGGTATGTTGATCATCCACCCTCCAATTATCAAACATATCAAATTGCAACCCGCTAGCCTCAGTAGTTATTATTTCATTTAAGGTTAAGGTTAGCCATGATCGTGTCTGGCAGCGCTATAGGAGAAGTCACCATCGGGCCGTGGCAGAAAGTTCCATGGGCCACGACGTTTACAGCATTAGGTATACGCTGTACAGACATCTCGGTTGCGCCGAAAAAAAATTCGCGTATTTTTTATTTTTTGTTTTATTTTATATTAATTTTTTTCCCATGAAAATGGTTTAGTGACTTTTTTTCTTCTACTTCATTACATCCTCCACGTTGCTCTTTTTTTTTTTTTTTTTTTTTTTTTTTTTTTTTTTTTTTTCTTCACTGTGATATTCTTTTATGTTGTGATCTTTTTAGCCGTCATATTCTTGCCTCCCAGTCTGCTTACTATTTTCAGAATTAAGAATTTATGGAGTTTTATCGAGGATGATTTAAGAGCTCCAAATGTTTTTGTTGCTTGTCACATAATAACATGACCTAATGACAGACGTTGATCTCTCTCTCTCTCCTCTCTCTCTCTCTCTCTCTCTCTCTCTCTCTCTCCTTTTTTTTTCTTTTTTTATTCGTAAAAAATGTTCACCGACTGAGAGAGAGAGAGAGAGAGAGAGAGAACTCTCAGAATTTCCGTTCGTCACTATTATTTATGATGGTAATGAAAAGCATTAGTGATTAATGACAGTCATTCATACTGAATGGAAGGAAATTAATATTCATTTAGGGAACCTCGCTTAATCTATGGCTTACAGCTTGCAGCCTGGGTGATCTGAATGAACAAGATTTATAACTTTTATGTAGCATTTACATTTCATTTTCAGATTTTTAAAATAAAATAGTTTTGTAAGCTCATAATTGATGTTGTCAAGCATTTATGGGGGGAAAATGGCGTGATTGAGATTTTGTATTACTTAGATTTTCCTTGATTATTTCAGCTTTCAAGTATTTGAAGGAAAAGTCTTCTGACATTCGGAAGTTTGAAATAAAATAGGTTGTAAATTAGTTAAGCATTTAATTGGTGGAAAATTGCAAGATTCACTTTTATTTTTAAGTTTTCCATGATTATGATAGCCTCCAGTTTTTCAAGAAAATGTTCTATTGCTGTATTGAGCTTTCTCCTCAATTTTTCCTTAGGTTTTTATTACTCAAGGTTTTGATAATTTCAAGTTTTTGAAGGAAAAGTCTTCTGACATTCGGAAGTTTGAAATAAAATAGGGTTGTAAATTAGTTACAGATGTTGTCGCTCATTTAATTTGGGGAAAATTGCAAGATTCATTTTTTTCTAAAAAGTTTTCCATGATTATGATAGCCTCCAGTATTTCAAGAAAATGTCCCATTGCTGTATTGTGCTTTCTCCTCAATTTTTCCTTAGGTTTTTATTGCTCAAAGTTTTAATAAATAAATGAAATTTTATCTAAATTGGTTTTTAATTAGAATTTGGACAATTTTTTTTTAAGTTACTCTCTACCCTTTTTGAATGTAACCCAAGATCAAGCAAAGGGGTTAAAAAGAGAAATGCTGGAAGTGAACTTCAGCCAGACCAGAGAGAGAATAAGCTATTTTTAGAACACGGTGTTTCTGCACCTGAATTTCCCCGACGTTTCTATTCCCTCCTCAACTGCTGTTCGTTCTTTTGTATATGTGTATTTGTGCGTTGGTATATTTTGTTTATTTATTTATTTATCTATTTTCAGTCTCTGTGTCTAGACGTGTTTGTTTTAGTACAGAGATCTTAGCATTAGTAAGACAAAGTCTTTATATTAATTTTTCGTGAATATCTTCTCAGTTTGAATAACTATAAAACTGTAGGTCATTATTTTTCATGTTGGAAATTCTCCGTCTTTTGCTAACCTTCATTTTTTCTTCTTCTTTTTTGACAGGTTAGTGAAGAGCCAGGTTAAAGGTGACCTGCCAATTTCGTGAGTATTTGAATGAATATTAGCTCTTCATTTCGGGTGGTCTGGAAATTTCAATGCATTTTAATGGTATGATAATAGAACTTTGTAATGTGAACTGGTGGAGATTAAATTTCAATTTTACCTGGTGTCTCTCACTCGATATATATATATATATATATATATATATATAATATATATATATATATATATATATATATATATGTGTGTGTGTGTGTGTGTGTGTGTGTGTGTGTGTGTGTGTGTGTGTGTGTGTGTGTGTGTGTGTGCGCTGGTGAGCGCATGCTCACATGGAAATATCTCGCTTTTCACGTCTTTATATAATACATTTATTTATTAATTGTTGAAGAATTTTATTTTGCAAGAAACTGTGCTGCTGCCTGTTGTAGAGAGAGAGAGAGAGAGAGAGAGAGAGAGAGAGAGAGAGAGAGAGAGAGAGAGAGAAATTCATACACGGAAACGTCCAATTTCTGAGAGCTAGGTTGTCGGACATGCAACCTTCTTGTTTAACATGTAAAGTGGCGTCTGTTTGCCTTCCTCCTTCAGACCAGTGCTTCTGTGGGATATCTCCGAAATCAAAGCGTCTTTAATCGCTCGAATTAAAAAATATATAAATATGAAATAAATGATAAAGATTTTTTGGTTGGTATTTTATCGGTTGACTTTTTTTATTGCAAATATAGTATTGATATAAAGTTAAGGACGAAATTTCTTTTATTGGGTATATGGTTTTAAGCCTTAAATAGAGTCCTTTTTGTTTTTAAATTCTTATGTTTATGGTTAAATTACTCTTCATTTGTAAAGAGCTTTTGAACCTCGCTTCAAATAAATGTTTCTTTAATAAACTTAAAATATAATTGTTCAAGAAAATGTTAAGTAATGTACTTGCCTATATTTTGAATTTGTTAGAGAGTAAATTTGGCATTTGGCAAATATTAATATTATTTTTCATTGTAGAGTATGTTTTTGTAAACAGCGGTTTTCGTTTTTCCCCACTTGGTTTTTGTTCGTAGTTATGCCTAGGATGTAACAACAGTGAAACGCAATTCTTCCTTGATTTTCTTGTATGGTTTTGTAAGGAATTTTACCACGAAAATGATTTTGCTTATTTTTTAAAACTTCGTTTCGTTATTTTACAAGACATGGGATCTTAGTCAAATTCCATTTAGGGAGTGAATCACGGGGGGTGGGGGTGGGGAATTAAATATTTGTCAAATTTACACATATTCGATCCACATCTGATATCATTACTATCCCTTTCTCTGTCGCCTACATTTGCTGTTTAAATCACCTAACACAACCACCCTTTATCTTGTACACGCCGTGCTATCTTTCTTCCCGTCTTCATTCCGTACATTTATAACTAGATTCTTATGCATATCATGTTTCCATTTCCCCATTATCCTAGTATACACTTATTGTCCATCCTTTTGGTTTCCATATGCCATGTGGACATTGTTCCTGCTCCATTTCGCCTTACCTTTCTTCTCACCTTTCAAATTCCTTTTATCAGTTTCTGCAGTTTCTCGTTACTATCGCAAATCGATGCTGTGTCATCAAGAAACATCACCCATTCCACACTCCATTCTCTCTCTCTCGCTCTCTCTCTCACACAATTTTCTACTCATGCACGCAATATTACATCCTTGATTTAATTCCCGTTACTTTGGTACTGAATTTTTTTTAGGAGATTCCTTTTTATTTTGACGTGTGAATTCCCCCTCATCACTTTTTATAAGTATCTCGATCGCTTTAACCATATGGACAACGTTGGCAAAAAAAATATAATAAGTCTCTCTCTCTCTCTCTCTCTCTCTCTCTCTCTCTCTCTCTCTCTCTCTCTCTCTGTACCTCGATTATTTTCACTATATAAAAAAAACGATGGCAGAAAGTATAGTACGTCTCACTCACTCTCTCCCCTCTCTCTCTCTCTTTGTACCTCGATGATTGTTACCATAAGGAAAACGATTGCACAAAATATAGCAAGTCTCTTCTCTCTCTCTCTCTCTCTCTCTCTCTCTCTCTCTCTCTCTCTCTCAGTATCTCGATTATTTTCACTATAAGGGAAACTATTGTGCAAAATATAATAAGTCTCTCTCTCTCTCTCTCTCTCTCTCTCTCTCTCTCTCTCTCTCTCTCTCTCTCTCTTAATTAAGCTGCTGTCTTTCTTCTTCCTTCATCAACTTTCCTTTTCTGGTTTTCCTCCGGCGTTGGTTCCCACGTTCGCGCATAACCTTTCTTTAAACGTCAGTTAAATGACACTCCCATTGTTTACTCGCGATTGATTTTCAACGCTTTATTCTCTCTCTCTCTCTCTCTTCTCTCTCTCTCTCTCTCTCTCTCTCTCTCGTAGACTGCCTCCCGTTATACTGGCTCCGTGTATTGTCGTTTGTTTGCATTGTGTTCTTAGGTCTCTCTCTCTCTCTCTCTCTCTCTCTCTCTCTCTCTCTCTCTCTCTCTCTCCAATAGACTGCCATCCTTTATAATGGAACCGTGTATCGCTTTCTTTGTTCTCTTAGGTAATAACACCCATTGCAATTTCGCGAATGTTAGATTTGTGGTTTCTTTAGCAGTAGGTATTATTTATTATTTCAGTAGATGAAACCTATTCACATGGGACAATCACACCAAAGGGTCCATTGACTTGAAATTCAAGCTTCCAAATAATGTTGGTTTCAACCTCCCACCGCCGACGCCACACTGTAGAAGTAACTGATCATGAAACAGAGCCAGTGACTTTTCATCGCCATAGGGGAGACGTGAATCCGCGCCATATGAGTGGCATACCAAGACACTAACCACTGTACCAGGGGGTTTTTCTTCATGGCCTAGGTGCATCATTTATTAATCCAAAACTTTGGTTAATCCAAGACAATGTAAAGCTCTAAAGAACAATTGATTAGTATAAAATGAAGTTGTTGTGGTTTATTAGTGTTATATATATAATTTTTCTCAAAAGAAACGTCTTGCATCTTGGACGAAATTCTATAGTGAAATTACGACTCAATGTTGTCAAATATAAGATTAATCTGTAGTGATTTATAAATCGTCGCTCTGTTTCGTTTCATTTTATATCTGACATTAAACCAATTATAAGTGTGTCTACTGTGGGGTTTTATTTTCTATTGAAGATTAACCCAATTGAGAGAGTGTTCTCAGTGGAGTAGCTCATTGGAACCTTTAGAAAGAATCCTAATGTATTTGAGTAGGGTGGTTATGAATGCAGGTATTGTTGGAGGGTAGAATGAAAGAACGTATTATTTTATAAGGTTGGAAGGTAAGAACGTAATTATTTTTTGTATCATCTTTAAGCTTTTATGTATTAATTTGGTTGGACGACGATATTGACGGGAGGTTTTTATTTGAAATATATCTCTGCTTTCACCTACCTACACTGGCTACTTGCAGTGAAGGTAAATGTTCCATAAAGTTCTTGCTTCTGGTTTTATTGAGAGAGAGAGAGAGAGAGAGAGAGAGAGAGAGAGAGAGAGAGAGAGAGAGAGCTCTTCAACCATTACCAGCATACCAGATACATAGTTATGTAGGTGTTGCCTCTTTAAATTTGGGTGCCGAGTCTACTGAAACGCCCTGTTTTAAAAACGAGCCTTTGGAGATTGACAGACATATCGAATTGTTATCGGCTTTTACGGGGGCAAGTGTCACCGATCCCGCTCTGGGTGGCAGGTCGCTGTCAAATACTCGGTACTGGAATGCTTTTCAAGTGAACCGTTCGTGGATGAGGTCCGCGAGAGAGCTTGCTTGGTTAATGTTGTTGCGAGTGTGAGGTTTACAGTTTTGAAATTACCCGAGAAATTTCGGAGTAATGAGTATGGCAACGATTGGGCTTTCATCTCTTAAAGATATTGAGTTTACATATTCCTTCTTCAAGAAGTTATATCAATCTCTAAAGATTCCTTTTTCAAGATGTTATATTAATCTCTGGCATCTCCGTTCGATGAGCTCGTGCATTCATCATAACATTTTTCGTAATTCTGATCATTCTTTCCATTCAGATATTCTCTGGCTATACCAGCCACCACTTGATAAATTTAACAACAGTATTGGTTTATCTCTAGAGAGTCGAGAGGTTTAATATCGCACGCAATGTATTAGCAGTTTTATTTCAACCATGGCCAAATTGTACAATGGTGATTTTGGTCATGTAGTTGAACCGTCGAAACTATAGAGGTTCAACCTAGGCGTCATAGTGTTTCGTGTTAGATATTTCCTCATTCATAAAGTAAAGCATTCTTTCTGGCAATATTTTGGATGTGGATTCTCATAGGCATAAAGAAAGTTATAGTACCACCTTAAACAGCCATACCATTTTGTGTTCGTTTAAAGCGGTATCAGTGAGATATTAGATATTCAATTTCATAGTTTTAATTTCAGGGGAAAAACTGAAAACACTCAAGCGATTGTTGTAAAGAGAATCGTGATCGTAACTGAAGTTTCGGAATATATAGGTGTCACAATGAGATCAAATGAAGCCT
>NC_061096.1:38697181-38699681 GCF_015104395.2 Macrobrachium nipponense
CATTCTAGGAGACAGCGAGAGGCAATCCTCAAAGAACGTAATTAATGATCATTGCCATGATTATTATTCTGCATTCCTTACCCAGAAATATCTTCTAAGTTCTTGGAGATTTTGGATGATATTCGCACCGGGTAATTTGTATGTAATGAACACCACATTCTTTGGAAGTGTGACATTCAAGGTAGTGGCCCTTTTGCGCTTGTTCCATTTGAATAGGGGCCATCTTCTGAATAATAATAATAGTATTTATATATGTATGTAATGTAATTATTTATATGATCGGGAAAACGGACTCTGTGGAACCCTTGTATGCAAATGTCATTTTATTGTCCTCTCCCACACACAGCCATAGAAAGGACAGTAGCCCTTAACCCACGCCATTCCACGATTCTTTTCCCACTCATATCTATAAATTTATTTGCACTGATACAGTATACTGTATTTTTTCCCATTCTTTTGAGGGAGAGGTCTCCCATCAATAGGTGTCGTTATTTCCGATGGAATATCTGCGGGAAAGCTTTCATGTCTCGATGAAAAGTTCTGGTGGGGGAAATCGGGAGAGTTCTATTTGTGGCTCTGCCTTCTTTCTCTCGGCGTGATCTGTAGTGTTACGATTTATCTCCCTTTTTTGTTTTTGGTTTATATCTGGGTATCATTTTGTTGATATTTTCAGGCTGCTGTGTTGATGTATATATTGTTACTTACCTACTAACAAAAACGTGTATGAGTGAGAGATTCGTTTCTCATTAGTTACTATTTTTTACATTTTTCCTCTACCTTTCTCTGTTGCTGGTTTTTCTGTCAGTGTTTGACTCAATTACTTGCCAAGTTCATTGTAAAATGCGTGTGCCTTCTCTGTACCGAATATTATACTTCATAAATTTCATAACATCTATTTCAATATCCTTAGCGCTGTTTTCCAGGAGAGAGAGAGAGAGAGAGAGAGAGAATGAATCTTGGCCAGAGATCCTCTTCATATGGGTACTCGGGTTTTGAGAAACCTCTGGAATGCCTTGTTCCACTCTGCCTGAGGCCGGCATGGAAGCCGGATATGGAAGTTGTATCTATGGTTGACATACCGTGTTTCTGGAGCTTTTTTTGTTGACAAAATAGTTTAATTGAGGCGCCCCTTCTCTCTCTCTCTCTCTCTCTCTCTCTCTCTCTCTCTCTCTCTCTCTCTCTCTCTCTCTCTCCTGCAAAGTGTCAATTTACAGGACTGTTTTTAACGAGGAAAAAAAACAACGTTTTCTTACAGTGTATGAAATCATTAGAAAGAGTGAATGTCGATTTCTTGGTTTGGGCAATGAGAAAGAGAGACCGAAAGAGTGGTAAACGGTTGACGAGACGTGAGAAGAAAGGAAGAAAAAGAAGGAATTGGAGGAGAAAGGCGGAATAATAAACAAAGGGGACGGAAGAAAGGCGGTTAATTTGAAGCCAGACGTCATTGGTGAGGGAAACTCTTTCTTATTCCTCCTTTCAAAAGGCAATTTCGACTCTTGAGAAGAAGGAAATGATCATAGAAAAGTTGGGGAATTCGTTAAATTAAAATCTTTCAAAGATATTCTTTGTAAGTGGCGAGATATATTGGTTCACTTTATAACAAGTTTTAAAGTTTGTATTTAGTTGTTTGTGAGAAATAGATTGTCAGGATCATAGTAGATAAGAAAATAAATCTTCTGCTTACATAAGTGTCAGGTCTCTGTTCTCAATATTTGATGACAGTTATGGTTTGGTGGAAAAGGTGACAAATATGATCTTAGTTCCCATGCTCGTATAGCGGTTTATTATTGAAGGTAATGGTTAGATGGTAGGTATTAATATATTTGTCAGAAAGAAGACCTCAGTTTGGCATCATCTGCATTTTAAATTTACTTTAAACTGAAGATTTCCATGTTTTTTTGTTTTGTTTTTTTGTTAAAATGGATTTTAGTATAGATTTAAAAACTAAAATCTCAATTGACAGAATGGTGCTGTACTTGTGTGTAAACACGGGATGTTTATTTGTTAGAGATCAGAGTAATTTCCCTCTCATTTCCTATTTCTTAGGACAGACAACCTCCTTGAGCTCAGTGACCCGCGTAATATTCCGTATGTATATGAAATCGACATTTAAATTCACTACGACAAGAAACTAAATAATGTGTAACAGCTGTCGAGCTAATTATGTTATTTACAATTATAGTTTTCTGTAAAATAAAACTTGTGACGCTTTTGCCTCTCCGTCCTCACTTTTTCTGTCCGCCCTCACACCTCAAAAACTACTGAGGCTAGAGGGCTGCAAAGTTTATGTTGATCAATCGCCCTCCGACCATCAAACATACCAAATTGCAGCTCTATAACCTGAGTAGTTTTTTTTTTATTTAAAGTTAAAATTAACCATGATCGTGACTGTAATGCAGGCCACCAACGGGCCGTGGCTGAAAGCTTCATGGACAACGGCTTATACAGTATTATACACTACAGAAAACTCGATTGCGCCGAAGAAACTTCGGCGCATTTT
>NC_061096.1:38707181-38724681 GCF_015104395.2 Macrobrachium nipponense
ATTTCTGTAAAATATGGCTGTTTGTTTGTCTGTCCGCACTTTTTTTGTTCGGCTTCAGACTTCTTAAAAATTAATGAGGCCATTGCTGCAAATTGGATGTTCGTCATCCACCCTCCAGTCATCAATACCTAATTGCAACCCTCTACCCTCAGTAGATTTTATTTGATTTAAGGTTATAAAGTTGGCCATGATCGTGCGTCTGTCATCGGTATTGATGCCAACAACACTGACTAGCACCAGGCCGTGGCTGAGAGTTTCAAGTTTCATACAGCATTGTACGCTGTACAGAAAACGCGATTGCGCCGAAGATTTTTTGTTAGTATTTTTTTATTATTATTTTGTGAATTTTAATATCAAGCAAATCTTGTCAACCTGATGACTGCGATTTAGTTTACAGTTGGTGAGAACACGCGACATACAGAAACCACGCAAGAATCAATGAACATTGTTTGAATATTGGTTGAGAGTACATCATGAAAGTACATTACGAAATAGGTGAACTGACTCATGTTCTGAACGATGTCAGTCGTGTGTATCCTGGTTACGATTTGACGATGTTTCGAGTTTCAGCACAGGGACCTTTATTTTTCTTTCATTATTATTCTTTGGTTACGGCTGATATTGTAACCTGTGCCGTCACGTCCTCGCATAATTGTGATATAGTATAATTTCACTTGAAATCCCGTTTTAACGATTTGAATTTCGTTTTAAGACACGCCGAATATTCTTGTTTATTATTTTCGTAACAATATCCACAATAAGTATATTTCAGTTGGACATGACCTTAATCATATATGTAATTGGCGACCGACCATTCAAAAACTCGTTTCCAGTTCACATTCTATTTGGAATTTCTTTGGCTGCTGCATGTGGATACATCAAGATTACAGAGCCGAAACCATTAGATTGACCTCATGCTGCCGGATTTACAGAAACCATCTTGTTATGGAAGGGTCTCCGTGATGTGGCACTTCTATGGCACTTCTATGGTATTGATCTGGTCACCATTACTCTCTCTCTCTCTCTCTCTCTGTTACTCTCTCTCTCTCTCTCTCTCGCTCTCTCTCTCTCTCTCTCTCTCTCTGAAGAATTATGGGAAAGGGCCTTTTTATCGGTCTCCTCTCCAGGTGGAAAATCCCTTAACTATGAATGTTTATTTATTGTATCGTCGTAACTTCATATTTCTGAAAATGTTAATCTTCAGTCATTGGCTACCCGCAGGAAGGTAGTGCCGTCAGTGCACCATGTGAGGTGCACTGACGGCACTACCTTCCTGCGGGTAGCCAATGACTGAAGATTAACATTTTCACATGGTGCACTGTAGTCATTGCAGCGTCCCTTTCGGCCCCTAGCTGCAACCCCTTCCATTCCTTTTATTGTACCTTCTTTTTCTTCCATGTTACCTTTCACCTTCTCCCAACTGTTGTTTCGTTTTGCTACTGCGAGGATTTCCTCCTTACATCTTGAAAATTTTCATACCCAATTTCCTATTTCAGCGCCGAATGACTTCATAGGTCCCAGCGCTTGGCCTTTTGACGAAATTCTATGTACCATTCCATTCCATTTTGAGAAAAGTCCATTTTATTCTCATATTTATCGGTGGCCTCTACAAGCGGAATGTTCCTTAACTGTATGTTTGATTTATATCGTCGTAACTTTATATTTCAGTGGCTAAAAGAGCCGCCATTTTATGTGCAGTAGTTCCTGATTTTGACTTTTCTGAGGAACTGTGATTTAATTGATAAAATATAAAACATTAGAGTGATCAGTGAAATTTAAAGCAAAATTTCAAAAAGTTACTTAACTAATTCTGATTTTTAATATACCTTTTCACTATGTATGTATGGGGGACATGAGTAAATGTATTTATTGGGTGTGTTCTAGTATGAAAGCATTTGCCTTGGTGCAGTTTTTTTCAATTTATCTTGATTGACCTATTTGGTCCCAGTTCTTGGCCCAAGGGCTAGACCTGGCATTTTATCTAATCCTTCGGGCCAGCCCTAGGAGAGCTGAAAACCAGTTCAGTGGTCTGGTTAAACTACTTTTATAATAATAGTGATGATAATAATAATAGTATGTGCAGTAACAGTTACTAAGTAATTGATCATTGTGGGTTTTAACGTTCAATTATGGGTTTAAATGTTAATGATTAGTTTACTCGGGTTCCAGGTTTTAAGACTTTTCGACAGTGGTTTATCGGCACATATTTTTTTTTTTTCCCTGTGCGTTTGGAGACTCGTTAGGTAAATGATTATAGCGCATCAGGTTAATTTGGGCGCTAATTACAAGCCGTGTGCCGACCTTCACTCTACTGTCGATTTAGAAAATTGCTAAAACTTTAATAGCAGCGCGAACTTTGCCATCCTGATTTAATTAGTTTTCTCACCAACGATGCTTACACAGAGGCTAGCTTGTACACATAGCTATACTCGTGTATAACATATTTATCTCTCTCTCTCTCTCTCTCTCTCTCTCTCTCTCTCTCTCTCTCTCTCTCTCTCTCTCTCTCTCTCTCAAAAGGATGCATACACCAACGATAACACAATTCACATACTTATGATTGATTTAATCTCTCTCTCTCTCTCTCCACTTGAATATTGCAATATGATATGGTACCCACACTATCAAAAGGATATTGCACAAATAGAGAGTGTACAAAGGTCCTTTACAGCTAGAATAGAAAGAAGTTAAGGACCTAGACTACTGGGAAAGACTACAATTCTTAAAATTATATAGTCTAGAAAGAGAAGAGAACGAACGTACATGATAATTCAGGCATGGGAAACAGATAGAAGGAATAGCAGAAAAAATATCATGGAACTAAAAATATCAGAAAGAGCAAGCAGAGGTAGATTATAGTTATAGTGCCCAAAACTATACCAGGAAAAAAAATAAGGAAAGCACACAGGACATTAATCCACTACGCACCAGCATCGATAATGCAGCGTCTATTCAATGCGTTGCCAGCTCATCTGAGGAATATATCAGGAGTGAGCGTAGATGTGTTTAAGAATAAGCTCGACAAATATCTAAACTGCATCCCAGACCATCCAAGATTGGAAGATGCAAATATACCGAAGATGTACTAGCAACTCTCTGGTAGACATTAGAGGTGCCTCACACTGAGGGACCTGGGGCAACCCAGAACAAGATGTAAGGTCTGTAAAGGTAAGGTAAAGGTAAGGTCTCTCTCTCTCTCTCTCTCTCTCTCTCTCTCTCTCAAAAGGATGCATACACCAACGATAACACAATTCACATACTTATTATGATTTGATTTCTCATTTCTCTCTCTCTCTCTCTCTCTCTCTCTCTCTGCTCATCTCTCTCTCTCTCTCTCTCTCTCTCTCAAAAGGATCTTGCATCATACCAACGGTAACACAATTCACATACTTATGATTGATTTAATTTCAATCTCTCTCTCGTCTCTCTCTCTCGTCTCTCGTCTCTCTCTATCATCTCTCTCTCTCTCTCAAGGATGCATACATCAACGATAACACAAGTCACATACTTATGATTGATTTAACTATCTCTCTCTCTCTCTTCTCTCCTCTCTCACCCGCTCTCTCTCTCTCTCTCTCTCTCTCTCTCTCTCTCTCCAACTCTCTCTCTTTGTATCCATCTTGCTTTGTGAGACGTACCCGCGTGTAGTCACAATAATCAACAGATATCACAAGTTTAAACATACACTAGAATTTGAGAAATATCTAGAAGTGTTCGTGAACTATCGGTGATAAGATTAGTGTGGAAATAGTAGGATAAAGCGTCTTCTAAGTTAGTTTATCAAGTGTAATACTATAAATCAGAACAAGATGGCAGTAAGTTCCAACTGCGGGAAAAGGTGGCGTAATTTGGCGTGTCTAGCAGATTCGCAATACGATGAGGTAGCAGGAAGGGAAGGGAACTGGCATTTCTCATCTATGAAATCAGCAACAGTCCTAACCAAAAAGATACAAAAGCATTCATAGATATATTAGAAGGATATAATCCTTCAAACTGGAACAAATCTAATGAAAACATCTTGAAAATAATTGAAGAAGTTCCAAATAAAATCCAAGTGGTCAAGAGACTCATAAAGAAAATATACATAAACCAACATATTCCGACAAAGAAAATGAATAAGGTGAATCTTGTGAATATACTAATTGATGCATTAGGAAAAAGAATGCCAAAAGCATGCAAACTGTGTAAGGTTTGGTATAGCATAGTCAATCCACAAAACCTAATCAGAAAATGTGCTGCATGCAACATTCCGACCCATCCACAGTGTGCTGAGGTAATACAAGATTTGAGAAAAGATACAAGAATTTTTTGTTCAACATGTCTATCATGGATAGACAATGTTATTAAATCAAGATTGAATGTACAAATAGTTTGAGGATGAAGAAGAAGAGGAAGAGGAAGAAGAAGAAGAAAAAGAAGAAGAGGAGAAAACGGAAGAGTGAAACAAATGAAATGAAATGAGAGAAAAAAATAAGGAAAACAAGAACAAGATAAAAGTATGGATTGCAGAGATCTCATTGATACTACATATGAGGCAATAAAGCAGCATACCTACGAAGAAAATAAATTACGATATGACAACAGAAAAGCAAATCCCGAAGAGGCTCTCCACAGATCTATACAATGACGGGAAAGAGGAAAAAATAGACAAGAAAGACAAAATCTGCAACCTTTTGAAAAGATGGGAATTGCAGATTTGGAGAAAGATGTTACTACAACATCCTAAGATATGTCAAAACTATGAAATATATGGTAAATGGAAATGTGGCATACTTAGATGGATATGGGGATGATTGCAGAGATCTGCATCCAAAAATATGTAAAAACCTAAAAGAAGGAAAAGGATGTAAGTTCGACAAAAAAAATGCAAATATATGCCACCCTGTAGCCCATGAATCATAATCAAATAAATAACCAACCAAGTAATAAAAATCCAAAATAAGAAAGAAACAAATAAAGAGAGAAATCAGAATTATCAGGTAAAAGAGAAAGCAAACCACCAATGAGATATGCAGAGGTGTCAAGCAGCAAAGAATTTCAAAGCATCAGCTCCGAAATTTCTACTCAAGAGATAATAACTGTATTTATTATGCAAGAGGATATTGCAGAAGAAACGGAGAAAATTGCAGATTCAGACACAAAATGAATAATTATGATGAAGGAAGATCAAATATTATGGAAAAGTGGATTTTTTTAATGTCAGAAATTTCTGGAAATGAAAAAAAAAGAAAAACAACATACCCAGAAACAGGAAAAGAGACATGGGTAAATCCTTATTACTATCAGTATTAAATGAAGGAGAAAACACGCAAACCATCATAGTGATGAATGCGCAGGGGTTTAGTTACGAGTAACTCAAAAAGAAAAATAGAGTACTTAGAAGAACTAGAACAAAACCCCAAAATGAAAAGAAAATAGATATAATGAATATAAGTGAAACCTGGTATTCCCAAGAGAACTGGGAATGATGATCAAATAAAAGGGTTCCAAACTTATAGATCAGATAGACAAAAATAGGAATCAAGGGGGAACCGCAATATATGGGAAAGAACAAAAAACAAGGAAAATATATGAGAAATATAGTAACTCAGAATGTGAACTAATAGCGGTAGAATTTGAATCTGAAAAATTGATGAACATAGTAATATATAGACCTCTCCCTATCTAAAGAGTTTGACTAATAATTATTGAAAAATTGGATGATATATGTAGAAATCAAAACAAAGGACTTCCGGACTATTCTCCTATCCTGGTGACTTCAACTTTCCTTTCGTTCCCAGTAATGGAAAGAACGAATAGGAGATTGTGGTTTGTACTTATACATATAAAAAAAAAAGAGAGTAATAGTAGTGCAGAAGATAAGAGGCAATTTGAAAAGCTATTAGATATGCTACTAGAATACAACATTCAACAAATAAATCACCTGCCAACAAGAAAGAAAATACTTTATGACCTAGTTATTTGTGAACGAGATGAATTATGTTAAAGAAATAATAGTTTATAATGCGAGTATTTCAGACCATAATGTCATAGAATTAACAGTTCATTCCAAAGCAGTGAAAATAGAGATAAGCAAGAATGAAAAAGTGGGAAGGATATGGAAAATACAACTTCTACAGTAAAATAAATAAAATGGTCAGAATTAATGAAGAATTAAACAAAGATTGGGATAACATTTTCGTAAGTGATGACATAAGGGTAAATACGGCAGATATTTATAAAATAAAAAAATTGGAGATAATAGTGGAAAAATATATACCGAGAAGAAAAGTAAACATCATTCATGGCATACCAAGAGACAGAAGAATCTGTTCCAGAAAATCAGAAAGTGGAAAAAAGGTCTTGCAAAAAAGAAAAAAAATGCATGGAAAAGTTATAGAACTAAAAACAAAGTAAGATAGAAAATGCAGAAAAAAAAAAAGATTATACCATCAAAACAAAAAGAAAATGAAAAACGGGACTTGGAAGAAAAAACCCTATTAAATATCAAGCAAAACCCCAAACTATTATACTCATATGCGAAAAGATGAATAAAGAAGAATAGAAATAGGCCCCTCTGAGAATTGAAGGATATTAACGAATGAAAAAAAAAAGGAAATTTGCAACATACTGGCAGAACGATATAAGAGAGAATTCACCCCTAGAATAGATAATGAAGATAATGATATATAAGTAAGGGATGAAAATAGTGGAATATTTAGCTGACATAGATATTAATGAAGCTGATATTGTGCAGGCTATTAATGTTAAATTAAAAATGAGCTGCTGTCAGGGGGCCTGCCTGGAGGAATTCCTGCTATTTTGTTAAAACGAAAAGTAGTTCTTCTATCGCAAAGCCACTTGCAATCATTAGGTTAAGACAAAGTGTAGATACAGGCAAGCTAGATAAGATGAGCACAAATTAGCGTATATTACCCCTACTTTCAAAAGTGGATCAAGGACTAAGAGGCAAGTATTATAGGCCTGATGAGTCTAACATCACATTATAATGAAAGTGTATGAACGGGTAATGAAGTATTATGAAACATTTAATAAAAAATAATTTGTTTAATAAAGGACAACATGGTTTCGTACCCGGAAAAAGTACACAAACCCAACTGTTTAGTCCACCGTGAAAACATATTCAAAAATATGAAAAGCGGAAATGAAACAGATGTTTGGTTTATTTAGACTTTGCAAAAGCTTTTGATAAATAAGTAGACCATGAATATATTAGCGAAGAAAATTAGAAAACACATATCGTGGATAAAGTAGGTGGAAGATGGTTAAAAGAATTTTACACAACAGAAAACAGATAGTTATTGCAAACGAACGAGAAATCGGATGAAGCCAAGGTAATATCCGGTGTGGCCGCAAGGTACGGTGTTAGCTGCATACTGTTTGTTATTATGATTGAAGACATAGACAATAATGTTAAGGATTCGGTAGTGAGTAGTTTCGCAGATGACACAAGAATAAGTAGAGAAATTACTTGTGATGAAGATAGGAACGCTCTACAAAGAGACCTTAACAAAGTATATGAGTTGGCAGGAGGGTAAATAGGATGGTATTTAATTTAACTCTGATAAATTTGAATCAATAAATTATTGGGAGACAGAGAAAGAAAGCTATATGCATATAAGGGACCTAATAATGAGACCATCACAAATAAGGAAGCAGTTAAAGACCTTGGTGTGATGATGAATAGGAACATGTTATGCAATGATCAAATAGCAACTCTGTTGGCAAAATGTAAAGCAAAAATGGGAATGTTGTTACGGCACTTCAAAACAAGAAAAGCTGAACACATGATTATGCTTTTATAAAACATATGTTCGTAGTCCACTTGAATATTGCAATATGATATGGTACCCACACTATCAAAAGGATATTGCACAAATAGAGAGTGTACAAAGGTCCCTTTACAGCTAGAAATAGAAGAATGTTTAAGGACCTAGACTACTGGGAAAGACTACAATTCTTAAAATTATTATAGTCTGGAAAGGGAGAAGAAGAAAGCGCTACATGATAATTCAGGCATGGAAACAGATAGAAGGAATAGCAGCAAAAATATCATGGAACTAAAAATATCAGAAAGAGCAAGCAGAGGTAGATTAATAGTGCCCAAAAATATACCAGGAAAAATAAGGAAAGCACACAGGACATTAATCCCACTACGCACCAGCATCGATAATGCAGCGTCTATTCAATGCGTTGGCCAGCTCATCTGAGGAATATATCAGGAGTGAGCGTAGATGTGTTTAAGAATAAGCTCGACAAATATCTAAACTGCATCCCTAGACCATCCAAGATTGGAAGATGCAAAATATACCGGAAGATGTACTAGCAACTCTCTGGTAGACATTAGAGGTGCCTCACACTGAGGGACCTGGGGCAACCCGAACAAGATGTAAGGTCTGTAAGGTAAGGACTGAAGCCGCACCACTTTGGTAGTTTTTTTTGCCTGCCATCAGTCATGGCGTCAGCGGTATTATCTGTACGTAATTATGCTCTACGAACGTGTGTTGACACAGTTTCTGGGCCTGTTATGTGAGCCCCAGATCTTTTTCCGGCGTGCTCAGCAGAGCAGGTAACCCAACCCCCCCCCCCCACACAGCTGATGGCGCAATTGGCCGTTAAAGTGTGTAGGGTCTGGCACGTGTTGGCTTAGACGTGGTCTCCTTCATGTAAGGTCACTTAATGCTCTCTCTCTCTCTCTCTCTCTCTCTCTCTCTCTCTCTCTCTCTCTCTCCTCATCTCTCTCAATCGTCAGGGGATGTCAGGGGATTTTCGTAAAATGGAAAAGCAGAGGTAAATGGATGAATGAATGCTTAATAAGGTAAGGTTACTTATTGCTCTCTCTCTCTCTCTCTCTCTCTCTCTCTCTCTCTCTCTCTCTCTCTCTCTCTCTCACAGAATGTCAGGGGGTTTTCGTAAAATGGAAAAGTAGAGGTAAATGAATGAATGAATGCATAATAAGGTAAGGTTTACTTATTGCTTCTCTCTCTCTCTCTGTCATCTTCTCTCCTCTCTCTCTCTCATCTCTCTATACACACACACACACACACACACACACAGAATTTCCGTCTGGTCATTTTCCTAAAGTAAAATGCAGAGATTACAAATTAATATAGGTTCAAGAAGGGCATCCGATATCCTCAGTAAATCTTAAATACTAAAACATGAATAGTGTCTATTTACCTGAGGTCGAGAGGAGAATGATTGCTATCTTCAGCTACTTTAGAGATCTAGATGCCTTTCCGAGTGTGATATGAGTTCGCTTTTAAAAATCCATTGGGCCTTTGTAGACTGTCGCCAGTGAATGATATAATAATGGTTGATAGTTGTTCGACCGTAGTGAATCAGTGTAGGTGGAAAAGGGCTTGGATTAAGCAAATGATCCCAAATCATCAGGGAAAATCTGAAGAATGATAGCGATAAGTCAATTCAGTATCTTAGTTGACGTTTTTGGCGCCTCCTAATGAATCAACTTTACCCAAATGTAAGGTTGTGAGATTGCCTCAGGAACTGAAGATTGAATAGATAACTGTGTCAATTAAGTATTTCATTTCTGTTTAGTTCCGATGAAGATTAGCCATTAATTTGGCTCTATAATACTCTTCGAAAATAACTTCTACTATTTTTTTCATCCATGGAATTAGTCTATTCTTCAAGAAGTTTGATTCTGATATAAACAGCTAACAGTATAATCATCGCAGCATTATACCGAGACTACCGAAAGATAGATCTATTTTAAGAGAAAACTCGATTGCGCCAAAGTGTGATTTCGCCGAAGACACTTTGGCCCATTTTTTACTTGTTTTTATTCATTCTGGTGCTTGAATTACATTCATTTCAAATAAACAAACAGGAAATTTTACAGAAACTTAAAAGTAGGCCGTCAGTAACAAACGCTGTTATCTAATCATGTTCAGTAGTAGTAGTAATAGGTCACGTCGTGTTCTCGTTGCTTGTCTGAGCTAAGGGCTTTGTTTTATTCCAGTTGAAGACAAAAATTATCTTGTTGCTTCCGAAGCCATAGTATATATATATGAGTTTATATATATACAGGAGAGAGAGAGAGAGAGAGAGAGAGAGAGAGAGAGAGAGAGAGAGAGAGAGAGAGGATGGTTACATGGCTTCCGGTAATGCTACGTATGTGTCTTTCGTTTGTCTTTTTGTTAGGCTAAACGTTTTCCAGTTTTTACGTTTTCTTTTCGTTGTTTCTTGTGAGAACTCATGAAGCTACAATGCTCACGTGCATTTTTACAATTGTCTTCATGTTCCCAATTTCCAACTAGGTTTGAGAGGGGGACTAGCACTAGCATGGGGGCTGACATTATCACATATTGAAGCATTTTGTTACTAATATTTTGGATATCTATCTCTCTCTCTCTCTCGGTCTCTCCATACTCTCCTCTCTCTCTCTCTCTAGCCTCTTAGTCCAATGGTTCTGCTCATGTAGAGGGAATTCATTATTAATTAGAAATTGTATGATAGTCATGTGATATATATATATATATATATATATATATATATATATATATATGTGTGTGTGTGTGTGTGTGTGTGTGTGTACGTATATTTCACCTCATTTCTCTCAGCACCTACAGAGTGACGAGTGATGAAAGTCCTCAGTTAAACTGAGATATATGCGAGTCGTTATTTTGTTGACCTTACTTGAGGTCAAACACTCTCCTATTGACATCCAATAGTCTGCCAAGTGTTAGTGAGCAAGTTCTGTGGATCTTGGAACTGCTGCCTGAAATCGGTTCTCTGGCGTCGCGTTCTCCTCTGCGTCGCAGTCTGAATTACACTTTAGTTAATTGTCCTTTCATATATTATTTAGTGAATGTCCTTGTGGGTAGTTGTTTTATTTAAAGATCGTCGGGTGTTTTAGGGTTAGAAATCAGTATAATTTTCCCCCCTAGTCATTTATTTATTCATTTGTTTATTTTTACTGTTGGAAGTTTATTTTGTATTTAGGACTTCGGACTGCTATTGATATGTGTGTGTATGTATGTATGTATGTACTATGTATATATAATATATATGTATATATATATTATATTTATATATATATATATATATAATGTAATATATATATACGTGTATATATATATATATATATATATATATATATATATATATGTATATATCTATATACACGTATATATATTATTCATGTGTTTGATTGCAAATATAAAAGAGATTTTGAAATCGGTGCCATATATCTGAAAGCTTTCTCTCTCTCTCTCTCTCTCTCTCTCTCTCTCTCTCTCTCTCTCTCTCTCTCCTCTCTCCTCTCTCTCTCTCTCTCTCAGGGAATGAATATTCAAGACTGGACAAGTAAGATGAAATCTTAATTTTGGTTCTTTATTATAGCAATATGTCATGTATGCTGATTTAAAGAGTGAACAAAAAACTTGTTTTAAATTTTATTTATAACTTTGTTTTTTGTCAGGTCGTCGTTGATAAAAATAAGTACAGTAGTCTTTCATTTTTATTATAGCAGTGGATGGTGAATACCCAGGATTGAGAAAAGGAATGAAACCTTTCAGAGTTTGGAAAATCCCTCTAGGGACCAATGGCTGTTGCGCAACATGAATTAGCATATAGAATGCTGCCAGGGAAGGCAGCGAAATATATCCGTAACTGCCCAGGAATCTTTGTGATTTGTCGTGACAAGTTATTTCACAAGCAATATCTTTGTCATCTTGAGAGATGTCATATCCAGTGGTAGGACCAAGTTTTACAAAGTTGGGATAAATACATATAAAGTAAAGAACTGAATTTGGACGTAGGTTGTAAAAGTGCTGAATTTGGACTTAGGAAGTAAATGTACTTAATTTGAACTTACGATGTCAAAGAGCTGAATATGGACTTAAGATGTAGAAGAACTGAATTTGAACTTAGAATGTAAAAGAGATGAATTTGAACTTAGAATGTAAAAGAGCTGAATTTGGGCTTAGGAAGGAAAAGAACTGGATATGGGTTTAGGACGTAAAAGAGCTCCATTTGGACTTAAGAAGGAAAAGATTGGTTTTTGGACTTAGGAAGGAAAAGATCTGGGTTTTGACTTAGGAAGTAAAAGCGCTGAATTTGGAGTAAGGAAGTACAACAATTGAAGTTATGCTGAAGTAATGTATGACTAAGGGTCAGAATTGGGAAGCTTTGATATTTGTTATGAATAGGAAAAGTTTTTTAATCTGGGATCTGGAAATAAGGTGAAGTAACAGCCGTGAAATTATATAGGATATTTTTATTGTAAGTTTTGCGAAGTGGTACAAGGAGTGTTAGGGATTCGTAGCACAGAATGTAATGTAGGATATAATTAATGTTTTATTGATCGAAGCCAGGTCAGTTTTGGTGTAGGTAATGGAAGGGCACCAGTCTTTGATACATATTTCTTACTTACAATTTTTTTTTCATCTATGCACCTACTTTCATATGTGTATAGCCTGACTTATACAAACCTCTCCATTTGAGGTATTCTTTGTTCGTGTCATGTATTGGCCATACCTGTTCAAAAGTGGGGACACTTACCGATCATTGCTTAAGAGATGGCGTTAGTTTTGCATGAGTGGTGAGGTTTATGGCATAGTTTGAATTTAACTGTATAAACTACAGATTAGGATTCTTGGTCAGCCCATTAATAAAAAGGAATAAAGTAACTTAATTTTATTTGTTGTTAAATTCTTCGCTGAAAATTGAGAGCGTAGTTACTCTCTCACTTTTTAAAAATATAATTTCCCCCATGACGAACTCGTCTTTGTTTTCCACTAATTAATCCTTTCTGGTGATTAATGCGTGGTCATTCTTCCCATTTAGCTTTTAATGGAGCCCTTTCTTCCCCTTTTTATTATTTCTGGCCATAGAATCCGAGCATCTCATGCCCATGAAAGATATTCCCCAGTCTTGTGGAATATCGGTATTATATAAGTAGTATTGGGCCATCATATTAGGGGCGTGCTAATTAAAGCAGGATTCTGACAAGGGTGGGCTCTCTCATTCCTCCAAATGAGAATCCATCCCACTCATGGTCCATAAGCGCTTGTGTGAATTTGATGCAAATTATTCCAATACCGGGAATCTCCCATAAGGTTGTTAATTTTACGCTTGTAATTGAATGGTGGTTGTTGGTTCACAGGTCTTGGGTTATTATCGTCTCTCTCGTATGAACCTCGCAAAGTAATTTCATTGTTATTTGATTTCTTTTACTATCAAGATTTTGCTAATTTACTTCTTTATGTCTTATTTTACTTTCTCACATTTCAGATGATTTTCAGATCCCTAACTTGGAGTCACCCGTACTGGGGTAGTGCTGTCAGTGTACCTCACACGGGGCACTGTAGACATTCCATAAGTTTCTTTGCAGTGTCCCCATAGGCCCTTAGCTGCAACTCCTTGCTTTCCTTTTCCCATACCTCCGTTCATATTCTCTTTCTTCCATCTTACTTTCCACCCTCTCCTAATAATTGTGTCATATTGTCAGCGCTGAATGACTTCATAGGTTCCAGCGGTTGAACTTTGGCCTAAATTTTATATTCCAATTGCAGCTCCTAACTTGGAATCAGGATAGTCTTGGATGTGACAGGGTGCGGCTCGAGTTTCGATAAGTATGCCTGCATCTGCGCACTTGAGATGCAAAAGGAATAATATTTTAGATGTGAAAGGAATAATATTTACATAAGGCCCCAGCATAAATGCCGGGACGTACCTGCAGTTTTTATCCTAGCGATGATGATATGACATTTAGCGCTGGCTTTGTCGCCAACGACGTATTGAACAAAGGGCGAAGGTTTATGCGATTGTTTGCCGTCAGAGATTAACATTTATTATTTCTGAAGCGAAATGCCATTTGGTGGAAGTTTATGATGGTTCCTAAGCCCAGGAGGCAGCAGTGTTTATGTGGGATTTTTTTTTATAGAAATTTGCAAAATATAGAGTAGGTTGGTTGGGTAAACTTCCTAAAGTGCTCAGACTTTTTAAGGGAAAATTAGGAGTAATGACGCACACACAAATTGGAGAACAAGTTTATTTAAAAGTACACAATGAGCAGTATAACGCATAATGGTAAAAGATCATTATCGAACTGTGAAACTTTAAAGAAAAAATAATCATAATAAATAAAAAAATGAAAAACACACACAAGTTGCAGAACAAGTTTGTTCAAAAGTACATAATGAATAATGTAACACGAGCAATAAAGTATAATGATAACAGATCAGTATCGAACTTTGAAAAAAAAAACTAATTGGAGACCAAATATATTGAATAGCAACCACGTACACTTTCGGAGCGTCTTGTGTCTTCAGTTGGGAGACGTTGGGGTTTGAATATCACCACACTGTCCTCCAGTTGGTGATTTTTTTTTTTTTTTTTTTTTTTTTTTTTTTTTTTTTGTTTTTTTTTTTTTTTTTTTTTTTATTTTTTTTTTTTTTTTTTTTTTTTTTTTTTTTTTTTTACGGTAAAATTATTTTCTTCACAGAATTGCCCTTCTGGTGGGCAGTGGCATCGTGGCATTTCAGTGGAATAAGGACAGTGACTAGCTAGTTTTCTGGAAAAGAATACTATTTAGATGTCTTTGTGTGTCCGCCTGCAGATCTTAAAAACTACTGAGGCTAGAGAGGTGCAAGTTGGTATGCTGATCATCCACCCTCCAATCTTCAAACATACCAGATTGCAGCCTTCTAGCCTCAGTAGTTTTAATTTTATTTAAGGTCAGAGTTAGTCATGATCGAGCGTCTGGCACCGCTATAGATGCCAAGAACACAGGTGGTATCGAGCCGTGGCTGAAAATTTCATGGGCACGGATGAGTTTCATACAGCATTATATGCTGTACAGAAAACTCGATTGCGCCGAAGTTTTTTCTTAATTTTTGTGTGTTTGTGCACTAAAGATGACATGAGAGATGAGCTGGAAGATGACAGTAAATCATCCGTCGATGGTGTTAACCAAAATTCCCAATGTTTTATCTGCGTAAATTTACTTTTTCAGTCATTTCTCCCTCTTACTGGGGGAAATGAATGCTATATATATATATATATATATATATATATATATATATATATATATATATATATAATATATATTTCAATATTGTTTGCATTTGTATGCACTTGTAGGTTTTGACTTTTACATCTTTTTCGATCATTTCTTCTTCATATTTATCGTGTGGTATTTCGACATCAACGAAAGTGGTTGTGTAAACTCACTGATGCAACTGAGATGTCACGATCACAGGGAAGCATTTGTGTTGTGTACGTTCAGAGAAGCTTTTGTTGTAACCATTGATTGGTACAAGGACGAGGAGTAGGAGTAGAGAGAGAGAGAGAGAGAGAGAGAGAGAGAGAGAGAGAGAGAGAGAGAGAGAGAGAGAGAGAGAGAGAGAGAATCAGGACAGCAAAGTAAGGTGAAGTGTCCAAGAGATGCGTTCAACGTCCACGCCCCCAAAAAACTTAATTTGTTATGAGAGAGAGAGAGAGAGAGAGAGAGAGAGAGAGAGAGAGAGAGAGAGAGAGAGCAATCAGGACAGCAAAGTACTAGGGTAGGTTTCCGAGATATGTTAGGCCACGTGCCCGATCAAAACTTAATTTAAATATGAGAGAGAGAGAGAGAGAGAGAGAGAGAGAGAGAGAGAGAGAGAGAGAGAGAGAGAGAGAAACTAAAGTGGCGATGGCGGTTGCAACGTCATGTGGTATTTACTTCCCAACAACATCCGGATTCTCGGGCCGTCCATTCAACGCTCGAAATAGCGTGTGTTCGTTCGATAACCCCAATAGGCTTGTTTCTGGATGCTGTAGATGCAGGATGCTTCCTTTCTCTCTCTCTCTCTCTCTCTCTCTCTCTCTCTCTCTCTCTCTCTCTCTCTCTCTCTCTCTCTCTCTCTCTGTCGTATTTAAATTAAGTTTTGATCGGGCACGTGGCCGTTCATACCCGGAAACCTACCCTACTTTGCTGTCCTGATTGCTCTCTCTCTCTCTCTCTCTCTCTCTCTCTCTCTCTCTCTCTCTCTCTCTCTCTCTCTCTCTCTCTCTCTCTCTCTCTTACTTTTGTGTTGGGAAAATATGGGTATTTGAATTACAAGAGTTTGATTGTTGTAATGAACTCATTTATATTACTATGGCTATGGCTGTTTGCAAATTTTATTATTATTATTGTTATTATTGTTAATGTTGTTGTTGTTGTTATTGTTATTGGTAAGAAATTCACTGTCTCGTGAAAAACAATCTGCGTAATATAAATCCACATTTATATAGTAAATTATATTACTATATGTAAAATAGTAATATAGTTTACTATATTACTATTACTATTATATTATTAATATTCGGTGGTTAGGAGGTGGTGATGTTTTTCCCCGCATCCACGTGAGGATTGGATGAATGGAGTTCCTCGAGAGCGGATGAATTGGTTTGGATGCCTCAGGAGCGTAAATGCTGTGGGTGACATTCACCCACTCTTCTTTTCGTAGTTGTGATAGATATTTTGTGATAGATATCGCCGCAAAATGGGTTTCACTTTATGAAGGATGGTATTTCTAATCTCTAAAATGAAAATGGACAACTAGATTTCAACAGTAATAACACAATTATGATTAATGAATAATAATTCACCCATTGATTGTCGTGGAATTATTTTGTTCTTTGTTCTTTCATCGCTGTTATTTATGGTTTTCAAAGTCTATGGGAGATAATAGCTTTTCATGAAAGTGTAAATCGTCTATTTAGGATCCCCCCCCCCCCCTCTTTTTTTTAAGCGAACTGGCGCCACCTGAATATAATAAGTACAAAGTCGATGTAAAAAAGTGATTGTTGAGTTATTTATAATTTAGTTGCCTCTGTTCATATTTATGAACGTGGTGAAACCCTAGCGTTCCGGGGGAATGTTTCATGCGTCATTTCCCTTCACCAAAATAGAATAATGCGTAATTTCCCGATGTCGGCTGGGCTCTGTTGTCGCTAATGGTTCTGCTTTGGTCCACATGCATTGAATTCGAATTTGAATTTTAATCTCCAGCCTTTGTTTATTTTTGTTAAGTAGTGTTTTTCGATCTCTGAATTCTCAGAAATTCAATGTTTTACCAAATTGACTATTTATTTATATAGAAATGGCTTTTTTTTATATATGTATATTATTGTGCGGAAGTGTACGTAGCGTATGGGTTAGTTGAATGAAAGTTTCATAAACTAATTACACTTAAATTACTTCGCGATAGGAATCTGGAATTCAGTAATCTGAATTTTGGGATTCACGATTTTGGAATCTAGGCTTTGGCTTTATTTCCGGAATTTAGGAAATTCACTGAGTTGAATTCAGGAATTTTGGTATTTTGTGTATTTGGGAATTTAGGTCTTTTGAGCTTAAATTCAGTTTGATTTTTAATTTAGACTCTTCCTCAATTAAATTAAATATAATTTTGAATTTAGGCATTTTCATATTTAAAGTTGATATAATTTTGAATTCAGACATTTCCTCATTTAAACTTGATGTAATTTTGAATTCAGACATTTTCAC